>NC_041388.1:635701705-635703655 GCF_002162155.2 Triticum dicoccoides | reverse complement strand
CCGCCCCACCCGCCCCCTTCCCGCCGCCCCAACCGGCGGCCAATGGGGGAGGCCGTCGCGGCGGCCGCCGGGGTGGCCGCAAGCAGGGAGGTGGTGGCGGCGGCGGTGCTCAGGAAGGAGCACCTCGCCAGCAGCAGCCGGCCCCTCAGCCGGCGGCCCCGTGGTACGCCGGCCAGAACCCGTGGACCGGCGTCATCCATGCCTACTCCATGCCGGTTCCACGGGCTCCCTCTCCGGGTCTTCTCGGCACCCGGCCTCCGTCACACCAGGCGTACTACACCGCGCCGCAGCCCTATGCGGCGCCCTACGGGCAGCAGCCGCCGCCAGGCGGGCCGCCGCTGCTGCCCTGACGTCTGCGCCGTCCCTCCCGCCGGCGCCGTGGGACCCGGCTCTCCTGGCGGCTCTCCACACCGCCCCTTCCCCGTTCAGCTACACCGGCGGCGGCGATTGGTACATGGACAGTGGCGCCACCGCTCATATGGCGGCGTACCCCGGTAACCTCCACACTGCCCACCCTGTCCACACCTCCAACCGCATCACCGTCGGTGACGGTTCTTCTCTTCCTATCACCCATATTGGACATACATATTTTCCGTCTAACTCCACTCCTATATCCATGTCTAATATTCTTGTTTCTCCTGATCTCATTAAAAATCTTGTTTCCGTTCGTTCACTTACACGTGAAAATCCGGTCACCGTTGAATTTGACGAATGTGGTTTTTCTGTTAAGGACGCTCGCACGCGGATGGTGCTCCACCGATGTGACAGCCCCGACGAGCTCTACCCGGTTCACTCCGCCACCTCCACCACTTCCGCCGCCCCTGTCGCTCTCGCCACCGGAGTGGATCTCTGGCACGCTCGTTTGGGTCATCCTAATCCCGCCACCCTTCGCCACATACTTCGGAGTTTTTCTTTCACGTGTAATAAGAACGAGGATCACTCGTGTCATGCATGCCGCCTCGGCAAACATGCCCGTCTTCCGTTTAGGGCTTCTTCCTTTGTTGCATCGTACCCGTTTGAGTTGATTCATAGTGATGTTTGGACATCTCCTGTTGCAAGTAATACGGGCTTTCTTTATTACCTTGTCATTCTTGACGATTTTTCGCATTATGTGTGGACCTTCCCGTTGCGCCGCAAGTCGGACGTTATCTCCACCCTTGCCGGCTTCTACTCTTACGTTCGCACACAGTTTGGTCGACCCATTCTCGCGTTGCAGACCGACAACGGGAAGGAGTTTGACAACACCGCTGTTCGTGCTCTTCTCACCACACATGGCACGATCTTTCGTCTCACTTGCCCGTACACCTCGCAGCAGAACGGTCGTGCTGAGCGCATCCTTCGCACTCTTAATGACTGCGTTAGGACTCTTCTCTTTCACGCCAATGTGCCCCTGCGCTTTTGGCCTGACGCTCTAGCCACCGCTTCCCTCCTCATAAACATCCGTCCATGTCGTACTCGCGGGAACTTTACACCTCACCACCTTCTCTTCGGTGCACCCCCCTCTTATGAAGGGCTTCGCATTTTCGGCTGCCTGTGCTACCCTAGCATCGCTGCCACTGCGCCTCATAAGCTCGCACCCCGCTCCGTCGCATGCATCTTTCTCGGCTACCCACCTAACACTAAGGGCTACCGCTGCTACGATCCAGTCTCTCACCGTGTTTTCACCTCCCGACACGTTTACTTTGATGAGATGGTCTTCCCGTTTCAGCAGCTACCCCTCGTCGTCTCATCACCGCCGGCCACCGGCGGCCCATCGACGACCTCGTCAGGTGGACGAGCACGCCTGGTTCGTGGACCGCCTCCGGGCTTTGGCGGTCCACGGGCCCTACTGCCGGCGCCCTCCACGGCCGGCCATGCCGTTGCGACCGGCGCCCCGTCTTCACCCGTCGCCCCCGACTCGGGTGCCGCGGGGTCGGGCGCCTCCTCCGCCGCCCCGACGCCGGCCGCCTC
>NC_041388.1:635679258-635699751 GCF_002162155.2 Triticum dicoccoides | reverse complement strand
TATTGTGTACGTGTATATGTGTGTGTAGGGCCCACCTCCCGTATTCCTTGTATAGTTGAGGTTGTGGCCCACCTCTGTACTTATATATACGTGCCTGGTGCACCGATCAATAGATCACGATTGCACAGCCCATAACCTATCTCTCTACAGTAAGCATTCATAGATATGCGCATACATTCACCCCTATAAACACACAAGCATACATTCTATCTTTATGAGCACATCCAGAAGACTGAGTTGCATATCATCTTGAGATTTTACTGGGGATCCCTTTGTATTAAGGATCTTCTGTCTCTCAATTGTAACGATGACCTCTGTCAGTGTACAGGCCGAGTTGGGTTTGACCTGGACGTGGACGCATGCCGACCACGAACAAAACATGGCTCATACGTACCAACATCATTCATTCGTCTTTGGAATTCGGCTGTCGCGCAGTGAGCGGACGTCGCGCACTCAACAGTGTGTCGCACCCTACAATAGAACGTCAGTTTTGTCTTGGTCTCCGGTTTGGCTTTTTTCCTGCCGACCCAGAAGCTTCCGTCCTCCTGCGTACGCATAAGGATACGCCCGCCCGTGCGCGTACAATTAATTAATACTCTTATTGTCTTCGTACGTAGTACGTATACTGATATATAGAGGAGAAGATGCGTCCGTCCATTGTGTACAACGGTCGGTCACACGTACCAACACGCTAAAAGGAGAGACTTCCGAATGCGACTGGACTGTGGAGTGTGGACATAGTAGTAGTACTCAGCGTAGAGGCATCGATCGAGAGCAACGGTTGGTCACACTGGCAAGGTAAACTGGAATTAGCATAGATTTCTTCATGCGACCGTGGAGTGGAGTGTGAACATCCTACTCCTGCTCAGGTCGAGTGATGATCGACAAGCGCTAACCGTTGCTCGTTGCATGATCGAGACACCTACCACAGGACATGGAGGTGCAAGCACACGGTCACTGTGTCCGTGCAGACCAGGCTGATCGACCAGGCACGGGTTGTTCATCGTATCGTAGCTCCAAACGTATGTGCCGACTGCCGCTGCTGGCTCACGTACGGACGCGTCTGTCTCGGCAGGAAAGGGCATTCGTCTTCGCCCCCGCGTCTTGTCCAGAGGTTCGGTCTCACCTGGACTGGACTCTCTCCGATCGATGGGTCGACTCACTCTTGCCGAATCCAGCCGGCCTCGTCGCATGCATACAGCCGCGCACTCAAGCTCGTATGTGCACCAGGATCCGTGTCAGATTTTTTCCTCACCCATTTCTAGAAAGCTTGGCGTCCGTGCGAGATTCAGTGCGTCGTTCTCCAGAAGGGGAGTATCTTCCGCCACATGTTTGATTCAAACTATATGCGTGTACAACTGCCATGTCTCCTCATCAATCATTGCTATCCTTCCCATAGCTGGAACTTGCTCAAGTGTGCGCGCAGACGAAACGCTCTCAGTTGAGAAAACCACATGAACCAGAGAAACCTTCTATATGTTAGGAAAACATGCAATCTTCTGTAAAAAGAAAGAAAAACGTAACATGGCGTGCCAAACCTCCTTCTTACAGGAACATCCAAACCTAAACCCACAAGAAACATGAATGGTGGCAACACCTCAACGCCAAAAGCATGTGCTGGACAAAAACATGCCACGGCTGAAACACGATATCACACAACACAACACATTGCACAGAAAAAATATAGCAAGGCACCTGACCATCCATCCATCCTTGTCTACATCCGCCGTTGTGGTTCATATAAGCATGGTCATGGTGATGGTGGTGGAAAGCCTACTCACCATTCAGGTTATAAATAGAGAACTTGGGCAGTGAAAACCTCAACTAAAAGAGGTTAGTCGTTGTCGTACATGTACAAACTGGAAGGAGAATTTACTTGGCGTGCGCGGACAGCTCCATGCGTGGCTGGGGCTCAGCGTAGCAGCGCCGGTGGATGGACTGGGGAAATGTTTGGAGGGATGGATTTATGACTTTTTATGACGCGGATCGGAGGAGGGTACGCGGCGTGGTTGACGATGAGGCAAGATGATTGAAGTGGTTCCGGTGTGCACGGGGTTAATAAGGGTGTGTTGGGTGCAGCTGCGAGTGGGTCGGCTTGCAAGGTGACTGTTGGTCTGACCCGTTCGGCGGCTAGGGCACACGTTAGGTGCTAGATGGTGCGTTTGCGGTGCGGCGGGTGGCGGACAGGAACTGGACCGGACATTGTTTACCACTTTATCCTTGCCTCATTTTACCAACAATTTCTTTGCTTTTCCACGGCGGCGTTTCTGTGAAACTGAAACTGATGCAACGTCACGTTTGGTGTAATCTTGTTGGCTTGTGCTTGTTCCGTGGATGGACGGATGCCAATTCTAGTTTCATAGCTGCCTCGTCGCTCCCCTCGGTTCCCCCGGAGTTCTACGCGGATCCAGGCGATTGCACAGAGCGCCGCCGATGAGTAGGTGTCTTCCTGGCAGGCAGTCAATTATGGCTGCTACCGGGGAGGAGTCGAGGACTCCTACGATCATTTTGCTGCTTCATTTTCGAGTAAGATTGTTGATCCCTACAAATATTTACATTCTCATGTACAAACTAACAGTGGGGGATTGTAGTTGCAAGAAATAGGGTTAGGAGATCTTAGTTGCATGCTCATAAAAGTCTTCGGTGGATTTCCCAATGGAAGTTGATCATGTCATTGATTTTGATTGTAATACTATTATGAGGATGATTTGTCCTTGGATCTTTCTGATGTTGATACCGACAATATCAAAATTTGTGATGATATAGTGATTAAATGGAATTTAGATGTTACTGGTTGAAATTTAATCAAAAAGGCTATGAGAATTGGTTATTTTCCATCTATCCTTTCAATTTTGCAAAGGATATGCTTGTTTTTTGGGGTGAATTTCTTAGATTACATTGATGTTGTGATGATAAATATTGAGCAAGGAGGGGTGAGTTTTAGGGTTTTGTCCTTTACCCATAGAACCTTCTGTAGTTGGCCCTGGGCGGTTGGACTGGATGTTTTTTATCTAGGAGGTCCAGGTTGGTGGGATAGAAAGCACATAAGGAGAATGTGCCTTCTGCTACCTTTGGGTATTTGGATGCTTTGATCCACCCCCTAAGAGAATTTGGTGGGGATGCAAGCGATGTGTGGTAAGGCTTTATTGCTCTACCACCGCCACCTGGTGAGCAAGAAGGTATGGCTAGGTCTTATGGTGGTGCAGGCGCGCAAGGTAGTTTCAACAAAAGGGGAGAGATTTAATAACTATCACTATGAGAGAAGATTTAACAATAGAGGGGGAGATTCAACTTATGTGTTTCTACCCCATCCAAGAGCCAATTTCTTCATGGCTAGGTTTGTTTGGCAGGGAGATGACAATAAGAAAAAAATAACACTTAGTAATCTAGAACACTTGATTTAGACCTAAAGATCAAGGTGGTTTATGGATTTTAAATCCTGAACTCATGAACAAAACTTGTCTGCTAAATAGTTATGGAACTTAGAAACTAAAAATGGTATTTGGCACATGATTCTCTTGAATAAGCATGTTCGGAAGGGTTGCCTTTTTGGAACTAAACCTAAAACTAGGCACTCCCATTTTTGGTCCAGTCTCATGAAAATTAAATACACATTCTACCAATATTGCAAAAAAGTGGATAATGGAAAGAACGCTAGATTTTCGGGGACTGTTGGTGGATTATAAACCTCTTAAAATCTCTTATGCTATATAGTATAATTTGAGCTTTGATCACAATATTACTGCAGCTAATGCCTTGTAGAGAAGTTGGGAGGGTTTTAGATTTAGAATAACATTGTGAGGTGATACTCTTACTCTTTGGGATATCCTCAAAAGGAGATGTGATGGAATGTGATGTCTCGCAACAAGGATTCTATTAAGTGCATGTTAATTGCATATGGTCTTTTTAAAGTTAAATCACTTTATAGACACCTTGTTGTTCAATATTGTGGTTTGCCACAATTTTTTTAAGAAAAAATAAAATTCCGCCAAAAATCAAAGTCTTTCTTTGGTTGATGCTCAAAATGGCATATTAACTAGAGACAATTTATTGAAAAGTGGCTAGATAGATCCCAAAAATTGTGTGTTTTGTGGTCAAGATGAGAACAATAAACACTTTTTTCAGATGTTCAGTGGATAAACTAGTGTGGGGTTTTCTTAAATATGCTTTAAATTTGAGATCAATCCTGCCAATCTGATTTTGTGATGTAGTGACTAGATTAAAAAAATTCAACATGATGTAACTAAAAAACAGGTGTTAGTTTGTGTCGCTGCTATCTTTTGGACAATTTGAAGATGCAGAAACAGTTGTTGTTTTTGGAAAAAGAAGCTGATAAATGTTCTAATTATGCTTATCAGGTTGATATGTAAGTGGCTAACAAATTGGGCAATTTTCCAGATAAAAGGAGGGAGATCAAAGGGTGTTGACGCTAGGAGCAAAAGTCATGGAGTAGGTGGCAGGTGAAGCCTACCGTGCGGCGTGGGGGTGGCATCATCTGGGGGTTCTTCTGAGGATCACTGGCCGAATTTCCTCGATTGGCTATGTCCCTTGCGTGGTGCACCACTCCTATGTTGGCCTTGCTCTTGGATACGTTGATTCTCCTTTGATGATCCACCTATCAGACTTAATTTTTAGTATCGTTCTTCAGTTAAATTGTTGTGCGCCTTTGGTGTGTAATAATAAATTGGAGTTTGGTGATTTGTTGCATGTTTAGTCACTTTGCAATTCAGCATTAGGGGCTTGTGATCGATCGAACCAAATGATTTATTTTCATGGTAAAACATGTGAAAGAACATGATATACTACTCTGTGTGTGGGGTGCGAAGGCCCCTGTACACGCTATTTCTCAAGCCCACATACAGTAGGAAATAATCAAAATAATCGATGAGACCGTAGAATTTGAATGTTGGGAAACCATGATGTGGATCCTATGGTATTGTACTCTCTGATGAGCATGTGCGATCGGTGCAGGCCCGAGCACGGAATGATCCGCGCATTGTACAATCGACAGGTTGAACCACCGGCGCTAAGAACGCGTGCTATGGTACTGCTATAGTCGGTTGGCGATGAGTACTTGTTTTAACACAGTACAACATAAGCGCTCATATATATGCGCATAGACTCACCCCTATGAACGCGCACGCACACATTCTACCGTTATGAGAACATCCGGGAGACTAAGTCGCATATTATCTTGAGATTTTACAAAGTCATCATAGACGCCTCGTAGTCAACGGGAACATCTCACTGAACGCGCATCGTCGGAAATCCTGAAATATATCTAGGATAAATGCGAGTATCAGGACTTGAACCCCGGTGGGCTAGGGATACCACTATACTCCTCTGTAGCGGAGTCGTTGTGAGCACTTATGCATAGTTTGAAGGATTGGAGCCGAAAGAATTTTGCTCCTATCAATAATGACATAGAGAAGCTCTGTGGTGAGCTAGAGACAATGAAGTTTAATGGAGCAGATCGTATGAGTATGCAGAAAAAGACAAACCAACTTGATGAGTTATTATACCGTGAGGAAATGTTATGGTTGCAATGCTCACGTATCACATGGCTGAAAGAAGGGGAGTGAAATACCAAATACCCCACTGTCATGTTGTTCAGCGAGCGAGGAATTATATTCGGTGCTTGGGCAACTTGGATGGGACATGGTGCTTTGTTCCTTAGAAGATGGAGCGAATGGCGGCCTCCTACTTCAAGGAGGTTTGTACCAACGACCCAACCCTCTCCCTAGAGGTAGTTTTAGAGTGTAATGAGCCTAATGAGATAATGCAGATGAACGAGGTCTTGTGCGCACCTTTCTCAGAGAAGGAGATCTCTGATGCTCTTTTCCAGATCGACCCTATTAAGGCTCCAGGTACGGATGGTTTTCCAGCTCGTCTCTATCAGCATAACTAGGCAATGCATAAATCAGATGTTGTGGCGGTTGTTCAGGAGTTTTTTTGTGACAGGGATTATGCCTATGGGAGTGAATGATACGGCGATAGTTCTAATTCCAAGGTTCCACAACCTAAGGACATAAATGATTTTCGTCCCATCAGTCTTTGCAATGTGGTTTAAAAAATTGTGTCAAAATGCATGGTGAATAGGCTAAGGCCTTCGATGATGGATCTTATCTCTGGAAACCAAAGTGCTTTTATTCCAGGTAGACTTATTTCAGATAATTCCATCTTTGTTTTTTAGTGTATTCATTATATTCTATCTCTGAGAGAGGAGAATCCGGCATTATGTGCTTACAAGCTTGACCTATTAAAGGCATATGATCGCGCTGACTATGTGTTTCTTGTGTAGGCCCTATGTAAGTGGAGTTTTGCTACATCATGGATTTCTCGTATTATGGCTTGTGTTACTTCACATAAATATTGCATAAAGTTTAATGGAAAATTACTAGAGTCTTTTACCCCTTCGTAGGGACTTCGCCAAGGTGATCCTTTGTCCACGTTTTTATTTCTCTTTGTTGCTGACGCATTGTCTGCGTTGATCAACAAGTCCATGGCGGAGGAAGGATTGAAAATATGCCGAAGGGCGCGAACTATTTTACATCTACTGTTTGCGGATGACTCATTGTTATTCTTTCAATCTTCTAAGCAACAGGCATGTTTGGTTAAGGATGTTTTGAGCACTTATGCCTCAGCCACGGGCCAACACATTAACCCTACCAAGTGTTCCATTCTTTTTTCTGAAAATTTCCTTACCTGCGATTTCCATGGAGATCAAAAATATTCTAGGTGTCACAAATGAAGTTTTTGAGCCTAAGTACTTGGGCTTTGCAGTGTCGGAAGGGAGGATGCACAAGGGTAGATTTGAAACCGTTCAAGTGGTGTTGAGTAAATCTCTATTGGATTGGAGTGAACAATATTTGTCTTCTGGAAATAAAAAGATTCTTATTAAGGTGGTGGCCCAAGCTATCCCTTCATATGTGATGAGTGTGGTCCGTCTTCCTGCCTCGGTATGTGCTGATCTTACATGACTGATGAGGCAATATTGGTGGTGGTCGAGAAGGGGAAGCATAAGATGGCCTGGCTTAGTTGGGATAAAATGATATTACCCAGGTCTAAAGGTGGTATGGGCTTCCGTGATATGAGGGCGTTCAACCAAGCATTACTTGATAAACAAGCGTGGCGGTTTGCTGGATGCACCTAACTGTTTGTGTGCTCATCTCCTCCATGCAAAATATTGTCCGACTGGGAACCTATTGGACACTATTTTTCATGTAACTCATCGACTGTTTGGAAGGGGATTGAGCAGGGATTGGAGCTGGTGAAGAAGGGCATTATTTGGAGGGTTGGGAATCACGCCATGATCAGAACTTGGCGAGATCCATGGATTCCGAGGGGTTCCTCTTTTGGCCCAATTACTCCAAATCGTAATTGTCGATTTAACCGGGTGGCTGATTTCTTGGATGATAACGGAGGCTGGAACATTGACATGCTTAATACTCATTTTTGTGTGATGGTGTTCAGGAGATTCTAAAAATTCGAACATCTCCAAGACAACAAAGCTACTTCTTCGCTAGGAATCCTGATAAATATGGAAATTTTACAGTGAGACTACCCATAATGGGGCGTAACATAAGTGTGGTGTCATACAACACTTATTTTATTAGATTATAGACTCATCTTGTCTTGATATGTGTGGTGTTACCTATAGTGTGAATAACTAGCTATGTTACTAAAATCATCTCTTTCCTCATTAAATCATTGCCACATAAGTAAATTTGTTGAGTTGAACCCTATATATGTTACTGTTGAAGTTACTCCCACTATGGATGGTCAGAAGAGTGCATATAGATTAGCGACAGTTGAACATGATGAGTCATTCTCGGGGGGCGCATCAAGTAGCTCACCGCATGGTGAGTGATCGTTATGGAACTGTATTTGGAAAGTAGTTGTACCGCAAAAGATGAAGATCACTACGTGGATGTCGGTGTCTGGGCCACGCTCGACAAGGCAAACCGGCACCTGGCTAGACGTGGAACCTTGATAAGTCTCTATCGTATATATTTTTTGATTATTTCATGCCTATGTTCTACAACTATTATATACTTTTGGCAACATTTAATATTGTTTTTGGGACTAACATATTGATCCAGTGCCTCGTGTCGGTTCCTTTTTTGCATGTTTTTTGTTTCGCGGAATATCCATATCAAACGAAGTACAAACATGATAAAATTTTATGGAGGTTTTTTGTGGAATATTTGTGATTTTC
The DNA here is from genome assembly GCF_002162155.2 of Triticum dicoccoides. NCBI lineage: Eukaryota > Viridiplantae > Streptophyta > Magnoliopsida > Poales > Poaceae > Triticum > Triticum dicoccoides. Next base: position 635,691,533 of record NC_041388.1, on the reverse strand, counting down.
GGGGAGAAGAATCAACGCAAGTCGATACCCTAGGGCACGCCGTGTTGCCTTGTGACTCCCTCTTACCTTGTTGGAGCCCTTCTTTCGCCGCAAGAAAGATAATTTCCACACAAAAATCCCCTCAAAATTTCATCCCAATGGAGTTATGGATCTTCGGGAATATAAATACGGCGAAGGCGTCCGAAAATAGACAAAAAATAGAAGAGAAACACAGTGAGAGATGCAATCCCGGAGGGGCTCCTACCCTCCCGGAGCCATGGCAACCATGGACTAGAAGGAAAACCCTCCTCCCATCTAGGGGGGAGGCCAGGCAAGAAGAAGGAGGGGGCTCTCCCCCATCATCTTCCGGTGTCGCCGGAGCGCCGCCGGGGAAACCATCATGACGGCGATCTACACCAACAACTTCGCTGCCGTTATCACCAACTCTCTCCCACTCTATGCAGTGGTGTACCCTCTCTATTCCCATTGTAATTATGTGCTTGAAAATGGTGCTTAACACTATATGTTATTATCCAATGATGTGTGGCAATCATATAATGTGAGTAGATTTCTTTTGTCCTACGGGTTAATTGTGGTATGGTTTGAATGATATGAGTTTAATGTTAATATGGTGTCGTCCTATGACGCCCTCCGTGTCACGCAAGCGTGTGGGATTAGCGTTGTAGGGTGTTGCAATACATTAATGATTCGCTTATAGTGGGTTACAAGAGTGACATAAACTTAAACCCGAGTAAGGGGGTTGTTGCATATGAGAGTAAATAGGACTTGTTACTTAATGATATGGTTGGGTTTTACTTTAATGATCTTTAGTAGTTGCGGATGCTTGCTAGAGTTCCAATAATAAGAACATGTGATTCAAGTACGGAAAGTATGTTAGAGCATGCCTCTCCCTCATTGCATATGATAAGTATCTATCGTGTTATATTCAATTGCCTATGGACAATCTTTCTCTTTGTGTCACAAAATGCTCTCTACTAAAACAAACTAAAGTTTTATTATCCCGCTAAGTACTTCTACTTTATTCTTACAAACTTATCCTATTACACCTAAAAAGTAGTTTTATTCTTGTTCTAGGTAAAGCAAACGTTAAGCGTGTGTGGAGTTGTATCGGTGGTCGATAGAACTTGAGAGAATATTAATTCTACCTTTAGCTCCTCGTTGGGTTCGACACTCTTACTTATAAAAAAGGCTACAATTGATTCCCTATACTTATGGGTTATCACATATGTACATTGTGCGGTATCGAAGATGAAAGTTCCTTCCATGCATTGGTTTCCTGTTGCCATGCTCGGAATATTTGGGAGCACATGTGTGCTATATGGACCTTACCCCGTGATGTACTCTTAGTAGACAGTGAGAATGATTGGCTGCTGAATGTTCTAATGAATTGCATAGCAACCATGCAGGAAATGGTGATTACGTTGATTTGGTGCATTTGGCAGCTGCATAATGACTTGTGCTATGGCAAAGAGACGCCTCCAGTGGTGGCTACAGTGGAATTCCTTGATAGCTATTTGATGTCCCTTGTTTACTCTCACAAGTATTGCTTGAAGGAAATAGTTAAAGGCAAGATGCGCACATGTGAGTTGGTTTACATCCAAGAGAGTGTTGCGTCTGCGCAACGCCTACATTGGCATCGGCCTCCGGCTGGCTACGTCGCGCTGTCGGTTGATGGTTCCTTGTTTTCAGCAGATGGCACAGCTGCGGCAGGCATGATACTGAAAAGATAAGATGGTTCGGTCATATTTTGAGCCTAGCGCTATATCTTTTAATTGCAATGAGGCGCTGGAGGTCAATTTACATGCGATCATGCAAGGTATGGCTCTCGCTTTTCAACATACGGACTTTCTTGTCATTGTACAGTCTGAATCCTCAGAGAGATTAGCAGTCTTCTCAGGTGAAGGTCTCTCCCACTCGGCATCTCGTAAACGCTTTGTGTTCCGACAAGGAGTTTATTCCTCAGAAGATTCGACATGCACAAAATAATGTGGTCGATCGCTAACAAATTATAGTTGTGGGGAATGTGTCACGGCAGTGTGGCTCAACCAAGATCCCCTTGTATTGAGGATATTTTGCCTATCGATTATAACGATGAGTACTACTAGATGCTGACGCGTCAGCAATCAGGGGTCTCGTTTGTAGCTCCGTCGGTGTACAGTTCGAGTTGGATTTGACCTGGACGTAGACGCATCCCGACCACGAACAAACATGGCTCATACACACTAAGAAACATCATAATTATCACTCAAATCATGATTATTAGCATAATTGACATTAATAAAATGTACACTAACGCAATTGCAATCACGCTTTTCATTCAATAAATGTATCTCGATAGCATTTTCTTTTATCACTTCTTCATTTTTAGCTATTAGTTTTCAACATGCAGCAAGTTTGAAAAGATTAGCAAGTGGATGAGGATCCCTATGTCTTTACTTTTCCTTTCTGTTTTGGTGTGTTGACATGATTTTTGCAAGAAAACTAGTAAAACAAAGTGTTTTTGTTTTTTAGAGAAGTGGAGGAGATGAAAACAAGAGGCAAAGGCAAATAAAAAGTAGAGCAAGTAGATGATAGTTTGTGCGAAGGTACTTGATAGGTTTTGATGGTGTCTCCTGGACAACGGTGCCAGAAATTATTCCTTCTACTTGTGAGTTGCATTGGGATTTTCCCCGAAGATAAGGGAGATGCAGTACAGTAGAGATAAGTATTTTCCTCAGCAAGAACCAACGTTTATCGAACCAATAGGAGAATCACGCAAAGCCTCATGAACATCACCTTCACACACAAAAGCAAATACTTGCACTTAACACCGGCAAGAGGGTTGTCAATCACCTTGAACTCGTTACTTGCAAGGATCAAATATTGTATTGGTAGATAAATAAATTGCAAAACAAAAATAAAAGAAATAAAATTGCAGCAAAGGTATTTTGGATTTTTTTAAATATGATTAAAGCAGACCCGGGGGCCATAGTTTTCACTAGAAGCTTCTCTCTCGAACACATAGCATATGGTGGGTAAACAAATTAGTGTTGGGCAATTGATAGAAAAGCGCATAGTTATGACAATATTCAAGACAATGATTATGTATATAGGCATCACATCCCTGACAAGTAGACCGACTCCTGCCTGCATGTACTACTATTACCCCACCAATTAACCGCTATCCAGCATGCATCTATGGTATTAAGTTCATAAAACGCAGTAACGCCTTAAGCAAGATGACATGATGTAGACAAAGTAAATCCAATTAATATGAATAAACCCCGTCGTTTTATCCTTAGTGGCAATAATACAAATTCATGTCTTGTCCCCTTCTGTCACCGGGATATAGAGCACTGCAAGATTGAACCCATTACAACGCACCTCTCCCACTAAAGATAAATCAATCTAATTGGCCAAACCAAAAGGATAGATCAGAGAGAAACATAAAGGTATAACAATCATGCATAAAAAAGTTCGAAAAAGACTCAATTACTTCTCATGAATATTCAGATTATAAACCCATAATTCATTGGATCCCAACAAACACACCGCAAAAGAAGATTACATCATATAGAACTCCAAAAAGATCGAGGAGAACATTATATTGAAGATCAAAGAGAGAGAGAGAGAGAGAGAGAGAGAAGAAGTCATATAGCTACTAGCTATGGACATGTAGGTATATGATGAACTACTCATGCATCTTCGGAAGGCAGCAAGGATGATGTAGAAGCCCTCCGTGATCCATTCCCCCTCTGGCAGAGTATCAGAAAAGGCTTGCAGATGGGATCGCAGAAGAACAGAAGCTTGCGGCAGCGGAAAAAGTGTTTCGGGTGGCTCTCTATTGGTTTGGGAATATTTCTGAATTTATAGAGGTGGAATTATGTTAAGGGGTGCTACGGGGGCCCCACAAGATTGGGAGCGCGCCTACCCCCCTGGGGCACGCCCTGTGAGCTTGTGGCTCTCCCGTAGCTCTTTTGGCATCCTCCCGAACGTTCTAGGGTCCCTTCTGGTCCAGAAAAAACCATCGTAAAGTTTCATCGCGTTTGGACCTCGCTGGTAATGATTTTTCGAGAAGCCAAAAACAAGCAAAAGATAGTAATTGGCATTGGGCACTGGGTTAATATGCTAGTCCCAAAAAATAATATAAAATAGAATATAAATGCATAGAAAGCATCCAAGATTGCTAATTTAATAACATGAAACAATAAAAAATTATAGATATGTCGGAGATGTATTAAGTCGCTAACTCATCGGTGGTACACCATTTGCAACTCCATCATGAAGTTGTGCGGTGTCTTTCACCAAATGGAGATGAGGTATCGACTCACTTGTCCAGAGGTTCGTTCTCACCTGGGCTGGACTCTCTCCGATCGATGGGTCGACTCAGTCGTGCCGAATCCAGCCGGCCTCGTCGCATGCATGTAGCTGCGCACTCAAGCTCGTATGTGCACCAGGATCCGTGTCAGATTTTTTCCTCACCCATCGAGAAGCATTAACATGCGCGGAAGGAGCGTCCGCTCGCACGGTCCACGTGGCGCCTTCGCGTCAAGTTGCGATTGGTTCATACGTGATGTAGAACGAAGAGAGAAAAGGAGAGAAACGCATCAGCGAACCCTAGCCTGTTGCCTCCTCTCCCTCCAGCTGTCGCCGCCACCAACGCCATCCCCCACGGCCTACACCCCACCCCTTCTCTCCTCCCCTCGCCTTCTCCCCACCACCGGCGACCTCCTCCCCTCCCCCTTGCCAGAGATCAAGCAACAGGTCCGGCCAGATCCATGGCCCCGGCAGCGCGAGAACAGCGATGCAGGGTTAAGCTGTGTGAGGAGCTCTCTCGCCGCGGCCTGATGCCGACGGAATGGAAGGTGAACATCTCTATTCGAGACGCAGCCCCAACCATGCCCTTTGCTTGGCGAGCGACGGTGTGGTGCACGTTCGGGATCCACACGTACCCGTCCTCGCCGGTTGAGGGAGTCCTTGATTAGGGGGTGTTCGGGTAGCCGGACTATACCTTCAGCCGGACTCCAGGACTATGAAGATACAAGATTGAAGACTTCGTCCCGTGTCCGGATGGGACTTTCCTTGGCGTGGAAGGCAAGCTTGACGATGCGGATATTCAAGATCTCCTACCATTGTAACCGACTCTGTGTAACCCTAACCCTATCCGGTGTCTATATAAACCGGAGGGTTGTAGTCCGTAGGACATCGACTCCATATACAACAATCATACCATAGGATAGCTTCTAGGGTTTAGTCTCCTTGATCTCATGGTAGATCTACTCTTGTACTACCCATATCATCAATATTAATCAAGCAGGAGTAGGGTATTACCTCCATCGAGAGGGCCCGAACCTGGGTAAAAACATCGTGTCCCTTGTCTCCTGTTACCATCCGGCCTTGACGCACAGTTCGGGACCCCCTACCCGAGATCCGCCAGTTTTGACACCGACATTGGTGCTTTCATTGAGAGTTCATCTGTGCCGTCGCAATCAGGAAGGATGCCTCCTCCCGTCTTTAAAGATGGCGCCGTTGCTAAGGGAGCCTTGGCTGTCGGCCAAACTCTCCGGCTAGGTGGTTTCCTCATGACCGCCTGTTCGGTTGTTGCACCGACAGTGACCTCTTGGGTCATCAAAAGTAACCTACACGTCAGCTCGGAGCTCGTCGAGCAGCTAGATCCAATGGAGCTCTCTTCCATAAATGAGCTCTTGGATCGCATCGCCGCCCTGGGGGTCGCTGCGGATTACGACCAGGTTGGGCTTAAACCCGATCTAAGAGAAATTAACTCTCCCCAAGTCACCCACCACGTTGCCGTGGTAGAGGCGCAGTGCGGCAACCCTTCATATATTTTAAGGACTAGCTACGTCCGAATTCCCGACTCCTCCAAGCCGGATACCCGCGGAGGGGAGGATGTAACTCAAGGCCTGAGCTTAGGATCAGGCAACAGGCTAGATTCATTGGACAACATCCAAGAATCCAAACTTCAGAGTTCGAAAACTCTTCGACCTCCGAATCTTGGATTGGGTGGGGTTTCAGATTCAATGACACCCGCCCACCCGAACATAAGCGATCTCTCCCAAATCAGGCAGAGGCCCGAGGAAACAGTACATCATTACTGGGCCAGATTCCTCCTGGTTATGAACAGGATAAAGGATTGCCGCGAGGGAGACGCAATCTCAATTTTCTGCAGTAATTGCACAGACGAGGGAATCCTTAACCCCGTAAGTCGTCGTGATATTACACGCTTCGCTGACTTGGCGTCCATAGTACAAAAATACTGTGCGATGGAAAGCGCCTGGAAAACCGAAATAAAATTTTGGGATAATCCGGCCTTGAATAGTAATCCCGTCCGAACTAAGAGGGTGCATCATCATAGGACACCCAGGATAAACACCAAAAAGCCAAAACCCTCTACAGGGCATGGAACCGTACTGGAAAGGTGGCTTGATGGACCCTGTAGAATTCACAGTACAGAGGACGCCACACCAACTCACAGCCTTAGAGCATGTTGGATACTCCGGCACGTGGCCAAAATTAGCGAGGACCTCTTAATTCTGGAGGCTGCAGAAAGCCAGCCCGAGGACACCAGTACCGTTCTCACAGTCTTCGAGACTTTCGCATCAAACAATATGCAAAAAAGAACACTCCGCAGCCTCACCGAAGTCTATCAAGTTGAAACAATAAATCCATGGAGCGACACTCTATTACCTTCAACGCAAGTGATGAACCTAGATTCCGAACAGCCCGAGCACCAGCCGCATTGGTCCTCAGTCCCATAGTGGACGGCTTTCGCCTCACCAAGGTGCTCATGGATGGAGGCAGTGGACTGAACCTCATTTATGAGGAAATCCTTCAAAAAATGGAAATAGACTGGAACCGCATTGAGCGAAGCAGCACAACCTTTAGAGGAATAATCCCCAGTCGGGAAGCGCGCTGCACAGGAAAAATCACACTAGATGTGGTGTTCGGCACGCCGGATAATTACAGGTCCGAAGAAGTCACGTTTCAGGTGGCCCCGTTCAAAAGCGGATATCACGCTTTACTAGGGCGGGAAGCATTCACAATCTTCCAAGCAATACCCCATTACGGGTACATGAAGCTTAAGATGCCCGGGCCGAACGGAATTATCACTCTAGCTAGTGATCCAGACATAGCACTCCGCGCCGAAAACAAGACGACCACATTAGCCCTTGAGGCACTATCCGAAGCCTTAGCGACCGAGGAACTGACTGCGCTGCGCTCCACGGTTAACAGGGATGATGTGATACTCGACAAGAGATCCAAATCCACATCCTTGAAGCCAGCTGACGAAATAGTCAGATTCCAGGTCCATCCAACGGACCCCAATAAAACAGCTTCCATCGGGGCACGACTGAACCCTGATATAGACGCCGCACTGCGAGAGTTCCTATGAGAGAACTGGGACATTTTTGCCTGGCACCCTTCAGACATGCCAGGGATCCCACGCAGGCTGGCCGAACACAGCTTAAATATCCCAAAAGGATTCAAACCTGTCAAACAAGCCCTTCGGCGTTTTTCCGAACCCAAGAGACAGGCTATGGGAGAGGAGTTAGCCAAGCTATTGGAGGCCGAATTCATTAGAGACATAAAACATCCGGACTGCCTAGCAAACCTGGTGATGGTACCAAAGAAGGACAAATCCTGGCGCCTGTGTGTCGATTTTAAAGACCTTACCAAGGCTTGCCCAAAGGATCCCTTCCCCTCCCCCGTATCGATCAAATTATCGATGCCACCGCAGGACACGATTCGTTGTGTTTCCTCGATGCATACTCCGGTTACCATCAAATCAAGATGGCAGAATCAGACCAAGCCACAACAACATTCATCACACCATACGGCCCATTCTGCTTCAACACAATGCCCTTCGGGCTAAAAAACGCCGGTGCAACATATCAGCGCATGATCCAGACATGTCTGGCAAACCAGATCGGGAAAACAGTGGAGGCGTATGTGGATGATGTGGTCGTCAAATCAAGACATGTCGAATCTCTAGTAGACGACTTGACGCTTACATTCGATAACCTCCGAAAATATGGCATCAAGCTCAACCCGGAAAAATGCGTCTTTGGCGTCCCAGCCGGAAAGCTCTTGGGCTTCATTGTATCCGGTAGAGGAATTGAAGCAAATCCAGCCAAGATCCGAGCTTTGTCACAATTGGATATCCCAAAGGACCTCAAACAAATACAAAAATTAACCGGATGCGTGGCGGCTTTAAGCCGCTTCATCTCCCGCTTGGGAGAAAAGGCACTACCCCTCTATCGCCTCCTTCGGCGCACCGAACACTTCGAGTAGACGGATGCCGCCATGGCCGGACTTGATGAAATAAAAGCCATATTGGCAACAAACCCAGTCCTGGCCGCGCCGAACACCGGCGAACCAATGTTATTGTACATTGCAGCAACACATCAAGTGGTCAGCGCAGTGCTCGTTGTCGAGCGGGAAACGGATGGACACAAATTCCCCCTTCAAAGGCCGGTCTACTACATGTCCACTGTCCTCACTCCATGAAAATCACGGTACCCGCATTACCAAAAGATTTCATACGCGGTATTCATGGCATCCCGGAAGCTACGACACTACTTTCAAGAGTGTTCCATAACAGTAGCCTCGGAAGTACCACTCAATGATATTATCAACAACCGCGATGCAACGGGCCGGATTGCAAAATGGGCCATCGAGCTTCTCCCGTTCGATATAACCTATAAGCCACGGCGAGCTATTAAATCGCAAGTTTTGGCCGACTTCGTCGCAGAATGGACGGAGGCCGAGCTCCCTAAAGAGTACGACACATATTCAAACTGGATTATGCATTTCGACGGCTCCAAAATGTTGGTCGGACTGGGGGCTGGCGTCGTCCTGACGTCCCCCACAGGAGACACAGTCCAATATGTGCTCCAGATCATGTACACGGATTCCAACAATGCAGCCGAATATGAGGCCCTCCTACATGGTCTCCGGATAGCAGTATCCATGGGTATCCGGCGCCTAGAGGTACACGGGGATTCAAACCTCGCGATATCCCAAATAAATGGAGACTTCGACGCCAAGGACCCAAAAATGGCAGCTTACCGCAACGCCGTCCTAAAAATGTCAGCTCGGTTTGAAGGGCTGGAGTTTCACCATATAGCCCAAGAAAACAATCAAGCAGTGGACGTCCTGGCACGCATTGGAGCAAAACGCGATGCAGTCCCCCCAACATCTTTTTGGAAAGATTGTTCAAGCCATCCGTAGCATGGGAGGGGGAACCCGCAAATAACAGCCCGGACCCAGCCGCACCACTCGACGCCGAACAATCTGACATAATTGGAGGCTCTGCCAATGAAATTACACCTTCAGCCCACGTAATAATGGCGGTTATCGCCCCGTGGACAGAACCATTCCTAGCCTACCTTACTAGGCAGGAACTCCCGGAGGACCAAAACGAGGCCCGCTACATAGTGCGGCGATCTAAAGCCTATAGAGTCCATGAGGGAGAGCTTTATAAGAAAAGCACTATCGGAGTCCTTCAAAGGTGCATCTCCGAAGAGGAAGGGCGGAACCTTCTAGCTGAAATTCATGCCGGACTCGGTGGTCACCACGCCACTGCTCGGTCCCTTGTTAGCAAGGCTTTCCGTACAGGATTTTATTGGCCGACGGCCCGGGCAGACGCTCAGGACCTAGTCCAACGATGCGCTGGTTGCCAACTTTTTGCCAACCAAAGCCATATGCCACCCACCACACTCCAAACTATACCCATCACCTGGCCTTTTGCGGTCTGGGGGCTTGACATGGTCGGACCCCTTAAAGGTGGGACCCATAGGAAAAAATACTTACTGGTCATGGTGGATAAGTTCACGAAATGGATAGAAGCTAAGCCTTTTAAAACGGCCGAATCCGGACCTGTGATAGACTTCATATCCGGGGTTGTACACCGTTATGGCATCCCCCACAGCATCATAAGCGATAATGGTACAAACTTTACCGCCGACGAGGTAAAACTCTGGTGCAAAAACATGGGCATCAAGCTCGATTATGCTTCCGTCTATCACCCACAAACCAACGGCCAGGTCGAACGTGCAAATGGTCCTATCATGAGCGGCATTGAACCCAGACCGGTGCGGTCCCTCAAGGAATCTAACACGCACTGGGTAGAGGAGCTCGACTCCGTGCTATGGGGGCTGCGGACCACGCCAAATCGCACCACCGGATACACACCATTTTTTATGGTGTACGGCGCAGAGGCAGTTCTACCCTGCGACATAATTCATGACTCACCTAGCGTGCACATGTACGAAGAAAGAGAAGCCGAGCTCGATCGGCAGGACAACTTGGACGCCTTGGAGGAGGAGCGTGACGTGGCAAAAGCCCGTTCCGCATTTTATCAACAGCAGGCCCGAAGATATCAAAGCAGAGAAGTACGGGCCAAAAATTACAATGTTGGCGAACTAGTTCTATTCCTGTCAGATAAGAAAAAGGACAAACTCAAGCCCAAGTGGGAAGGTCCATTCATGATTGACCAAGTCCTGACTGGTGGGGCGTACCGCCTGCGAGATGCATCGGATAACCGACTCAAGCCGAACCCGTGGAACGCCACCCGTCTCCGAAGATTCTATGCCTAGCGCCGGACTCTGTGTTCGTCTCCTTCCTCTGTCCATTTTTGCATTTTTCTGTCTTACATTTCTCTCCTTCCCCTCTTTTCTTTTATAGCCCTTAAAGGCTCATCTAGTGACGCGCCACTCGCGCTCATTAAACCTGGGGGCTTCACGCCCAACACATGCGTCAAACTTCCGTATGTACCTTTTTCTTCACCATTATATGCATCGATATGACTTAAGTTTTGGCCAAGATGAGTTGCCTGGCTCCTGTGCTTACCCCTACGTTCCCGATTGTTCGGCTAGGCGGTAAAGGGAGCACCTCTGCGATTGTTACTGTTGGGTCAGCCGGATGTGTACCTCAGACTGGGTGAAGCCGAAAGCTAGCGTTCTTAAGGGAATATTCGGTCGGTGAAATAAAAGATGATCTTTTTACTCATTTTATGCGCCCCCAGATGCTTTTTTCTGCGTCTTGTCACGTAGTCCGGACATGCACTTTAGGGCATGCCTCCCAGCGAAAGGAACCCCTAACGAAACTATTCTCTCTGGAAGATGTTTCTTACTAACCATGTAATATAACATAACTAGTTGGGCACTTGTCTGATAAAGCACTAATGACCCCTACGCCTGGTCTCCACGCATACCCCGGTTCTTATATAACCGCTATGGTATTCGGACACACTCCGGACCGTCAGGTCCCGAGGTTGAAGCGAAAAGGTCGGCAACGACAAACGATCTACAATCCGGCTAGAAGGCATTACACATGTCAATTCAAAATTACATAGTCATTCTGACTGATTGTATTCCTCTTCTATACCATCTAACAGGCTGTCTAATTTACAGTCCTGCTGGGAATACTTCGCGGCCAACTCTACTTGGCCGTATACTAAGCTTACAGGGATCTCCTTCCCGTCAGGCCCCACTGGTCCGATCTCGGCCATGTGGTTTGGGTCAGACTTCGTAAAACGGGTCTTCACCATCCCTAGCGCCTTGTCAGCAGGTCGATATCTTCCATAACCGGAAGCGCCGCCGAGCTCCCTTCAGCTTCTCCGCAAGCTCTCCAAGGCCCTCGGGCATGGAGTGGGCAGGCCATAAGGCTTGGGCAACGCCTTGCATCGCCTGCCGAATTCGCTCGTGCAGTTGCAAGAGTTCGGGAAGAAGGTCACCCATAGAACCGGGCATCTCCTCTGTAGGACGACCTGTGAGCATACCTACAAACATTACTTTGTTAGTCGACTTCCTCGCCGAACTCTTTTTTCAAAGTTCGCTCAAGCACTTACTAAATATGCCGCGTCGAAGCCGCTGATTCTCCTTCGTGGAGTCCGACAGCTGGCCACGAACATCTTTAAGTTCGACGTCCAGCTTGGTGTTGGCATCCTGAAGATCATTCTTCTCTCGCCTCACCTTTGTCAACGTACTCTCATCGGCCTTTAGCCGGCGTAAGAGTTGTTGCTTTTCCGGATCGACTCCGGCGCCATCTGCAATATGATTTGTCAGATTTGCACCCACACCGCACAATACTAATCTTTCGAAGTGTATCTTACCTGAGGGGGTCTCTTTGGGCTCCCCTGCTGCGGCTAGTGCGGCCTCTAGTTGGGCCTTGCACTTTTCCAGCTCCTGGGACAGTACGGTATTCTTCTTTGTAAGAACCTGCATATTAAATGATCCTTAAATCAGTTGCTCTAACTGTTTTAAGTCTCGGGGGCT
>NC_041388.1:635674938-635678994 GCF_002162155.2 Triticum dicoccoides | reverse complement strand
ATATTTGACCAAAATTTTCTTACCCGTGTGTCTTTTACATACTGCTCCGTGGCTCTGGCTAAACCATTTTGAGCGGCACGGAGGTACGCATCTCCCAAATTAAAGGCATCTAAAGCCTCTTGGGAGAAACAAGCGTCGCGTAGAACTGTCCGGTGACGCCTGTGGTTCATGGCACTCTCCACTTCAGAATTTGTGGTAGACAGCCTGTCCGCATCCTCTGTCGGAGGAGCGTCTGGTGCGCGCCTTGTGCTCGCCTCCGCTTCCTGGCCAGACGTTGGAGCCTGGCTGGTGGAGGCGCGATTGGAAACCTCTCCGAATGTAGTCCGGCGAGGTCTCTTCGTTCTGAAGATAGCACGAACGTTAATATGCCCTGACAGAATAACACCAAGGAAATAGAGGGTGCGCTATACCTTTGCGCCGGCATCTTAGTCCGGACTACATTCCTTTTTGCCCCACGGGGCCCTGCGGCCCCTCGTTGGCTAGCCGCCGCAGGTTCGGCTTCCCGCCTCGGAAATCTCCCCTGCAAAACACGGTTGTCGTCAGAAACACCGGAATACGTGAGAATGGAATCTCTCTCAAGGGAATGAGACTCCGGTTTCTGTCACCTGGGAGGCCGGGATTAACCCTGGGTAATCAGCCGTAATGGCTATCAAGGTGTTGTCCTTGCTTAGGTGATGGAACACCCCGTCGATAAGCTCCACCGATATGTCCGAATCCTCTTCGGAGTCCGGATCGAGGGACCGTTCTGGGTCCTCGGGCTGTGGAGGGCGGCTGTTTATATCATTTACCTCCTGTCGCAGTTCCTGCATTGAAGTCGTTAGACTACATATCTAACCGTGGGAGTATAAAACAAACGGGCAAGCGCAATTGTTCACTTACCCAACTTGGAGGATCGTACATAGTAAATCCGGCCCGCGGGTTGACGCGGAGGAATTCCTCCTTTTCTCCCTTGTACAAAGAGGATAAGATCTTTACTAGGGCGGCGGCTGAGGCCGTCCCCTTACGACTGTAACGGGTGGCGTCATCCTCCCCGTTGAAATCCCACATGGGGTGGCCTCTATATTGAAGCGGCTGCACCCCCAGCATAATGCATGCGGCCATGACTTAAATCATGGTTAGTCCGGAATGAGCCAACAGTCTTATCCGGCCCATCAGGTAAAGGACGTCTCTGTCGTTTTCTCTCTGAGAGCTCCGCGAACGCCAGCTCAAGCGTTTCTTCAATGGAGCACTGTTGAACTCAGGGAGACCGACCCGGATAGGGTCCGGTAGCGGGACGTCATCTATGTAAAACCATTCCGAAGGCTAGTCCTCGGACGCCTGCTTTGGGGTTCCGGATAGGTATCCGGTCCCGGCGATACGCCATACTTCGGCTCCGCCCACTTGGTATATAGACCCCTCTTGAGCACGGGGCACCAGGCAGAATAACCTCTTCCACAGCGCGAAATGAGCCTCAACGCCTAAAAATAGCTCACAAAGGGCGACGAAACCCGCAATATGTAATACGGAGGCGGGCGTGAGATTGTGCAGCTGGAGGCCGTAGAACTCCAGAAACCCGCGGAGAAATGGATGAATTGGAAATTCCAGTCCCCTTATTAGATAGGGGACGAGGCACACCCGCTCTCCTTTAGAAGGATTGGGGGTGCTCTCCGCTTGTTTTCCGCCATTGTAGGTGGCGAGACCGGCTCGGACCGGGACCATGTATGCCTGAGGGAGAAATCCCTTGGCCTGAAGCGACACTAGCTCGCTATGCGGGATGGTGCAACTCTACCAGTCCCCGGGTTTGGAACTGGAGGGGCGAGGGGAGGAGCTGCGGCGGCTGGTCATGTTGGAATGGACCTTTCCTGGAAGCGCTCTGATGATAACTCACGGAGAGGAGAAGATGTGGTTTGGACCTAAATCCCCATCCCGTTAAATAGGTGGCTCGTTTATGCAGCTAGGGGTGTGGATGTAAAAACGCCCCGGCTTTTCGCATTCGTTTGACACATGGAAGACGACCATTATTGGGCGTGAAAGCCGAGGAGCACTACATTACAAAAATCGGACATTATTCCTACAGGTACACAGGATTTGGAGAAGAACCCGCCTTGCAATGCCGGACAATCTGTGCGCCGGACTCGTCATCATTGAAGCCTGGTTCGGGGGCTACTGAGGGAGTCCTGGATTAGGGGGTGTTCGGGTAGCCGGACTATACCTTCAGCCGGACTCCAGGACTATGAAGATACAAGATTGAAGACTTCATCCCGTTTCCGGATGGGACTTTCCTTGGCGTGGAAGGCAAGCTTGGCGATGCGGATATTCAAGATCTCCTACCATTGTAACCGACTCTGTGTAACCCTAACCCTATCCGGTGTCTATATAAACCGGAGGGTTGTAGTCCGTAGGACATCGACTCCATATACAACAATCATACCATAGGCTAGCTTCTAGGGTTTAGCCTCCTTAATCTCGTGGTAGATCTACTCTTGTACTACCCATATCATCAATATTAATCAAGCAGGAGTAGGGTATTACCTCCATCGAGAGGGCCCGAACCTGGGTAAAAACATCGTGTCCCTTGTCTCCTGTTACCATCCGGCCTTGACGCACAGTTCGAGACCCCCTACCCGAGATACGCCGGTTTTGACACCGACATCGGTCGTTGCGCCCGCGGCCGCAGCAATAGCCTCCCTCGCAGCCTCCTCGTGCCTCGCCTCGTTGTCACGGCACCAACCGCGCCTCCCCGGAAGTGCGCGCTCTTCCTGGTTTGGTTCCTTTCTGATGTCTCATGGGTACTTAGTTTAAGGAGGTTTCCAACAGTTTGATGAATCAAAGGTTCAGCATGATATTCCTCAATTTCGTAATATGCACACGCATATTTCTATGCTCTTTGTAGTATTATGTTTTTCAACTTGCTTACTATTGCAAAATGTGTGAATAATTTGTGTCTCCTTTTTCTACCAAAACTAATTTCATAGTCTAATGTACAGTTTTCACGATGTGATAGGAAGTAAGCCTCGTAGTGCTCAACTGAAACCGACAATTTTGCTATTTCAGTACACTTGCAGCATAGCAGGTGAAATAATTTGACAATGAACAGAAAAGTACATGTTCTGTATGAGTAAACATTGGTATCTCAGTATAAAAAATGTGTGGTGGTAGAAGAATATGATCATCCTATCCTGGCGTATATCATGTTAGATCTTACCATTTTTCGGCATGCTTCTGAATGTGGCCCTTACTGAATATAGACAGTCTATATTGTAGAAAGCTTCATATGGATTTATTTTTATTCTTGACATAAAAACTCAACATTGATGAATGTTTCTACAGGGTAGATTAGGTTAGCTTAAATGGGTTGTTTCAACAATGTTCTCGTACCCAATAAAGCAAAGCAAGTTCTAATAATGTGTTCTATGAGTGTTATTTACTTTCACAACTGATTTAGATGATCCATATAACCTCCTTGAAATTTAGATCATCTAATAATGTCTTCTACAAGTTTTTGACCCTAGGTGCGCTCAATTACATGGACGCATTTCAGATTTTGACTGAAATTTAGAAAATAAAAACATATATAAAATGCCGCCAAAAGTCTGTTCGTCCATTAATTATACATAAAAACATAAATAAAGCCTAGATCTAGTGGTCGCCGTCGCGGTCGCCATTGTCCTCCTGGGTGAGGTCGATAAAGACCGGCGGCGCCTATGGATACGGCTGTGGTACTACCGCCGGCGCCTGTGCAGCGGGTGCCTACTGCTGCTGCTGCTCTAGTGAGTGATCCTCCTGCGACTGCTGCTGCTCCGGTGCCCCGGCCAGATCTCCACTACCCGCGCACGACTTTCGTCCTGTTAATGTCACTCATTTAGTAGTTACCATAGTCCTGTTAATGTGACTTATTTAGTAGTGACCTTGGTCATGTTAATGTTACTTATTTAGAAGACATTCTAGCAGAAACAACATGCATGTGCTGAATGAACTCATGTTTACTTAATAAAGTTATGTATGTAGCATCAGATTGATTCCTACAATTTATCTAGCGTGCACGCGGCTATGTGATTTCTACATGTCACCTTACAA
>NC_041388.1:635669895-635674726 GCF_002162155.2 Triticum dicoccoides | reverse complement strand
ACATCCAGCAACATAACAAGGAAGCAAGTGTTGTTCATTTGTGAAGCAAGTACTGCTACAATCTGGATGCATGAAGCATGTACAGTTTGCAATGATATTTTCTGATGATTATACTTGAGTGTTGTAGCATGTATAACTTGTAACCTGCAGCTGTAAGCTGCAATCTGTAGCTTGACTACAACCGTGTTCACAGTGTAAGTTGCATTCTCCCAACATAATTTATGCAAGTTTAGATGGGATGCCCACTATTTCCAATCAAACTATACTGTGGGCTTGTGGTGGGACGCCCACCGCTAGTCCCACCTACAGCCTGAGATAATAGACAACCTTGGGACATAGGGAAAATGAGAGGCAAAGGCCAGGCCCATATAAAGCACTAAATACTTAGGTTTGTGCAAATCGTCATGAATGATTATTGTGCAAGATTTTAGATTTCTATATTTGTTCTTTGACATATGAAAGTTACACTGTGTGAGTAATTAGGTCATAAAACATTGATTTGATTTATCTTCTGCTGGTAAGCGTTGTCCTGTACCAAACGTTTAGTAAGGGCATAATCAGGGATAAGCAATCTATGATGTTATACCTTATTACTCAGCTAACTAAAGTTTCAGAGTTTGAGTTGTTCTTAGTTTGCAAATTGTTCTCCCCTTACATTCTCTAATGTATGTCTTCTTTATTTCCTTCAGTCTATGCAGAAAGGAAACACATTCAACTAGAATTAGTGTACGGTTGTCAATTGTCAGTACATCAAAATTTAGATGGCTGGCCCAAAGCTTTTCCTCTCGGACTCATGCTCCTGGATATTTGAGTTCTGATCTTTGAACCTCTTGTCCACAAACCATAATACTATCAGACAAACTCC
This sequence comes from Triticum dicoccoides, assembly GCF_002162155.2. Lineage (NCBI taxonomy): Eukaryota > Viridiplantae > Streptophyta > Magnoliopsida > Poales > Poaceae > Triticum > Triticum dicoccoides. The sequence goes on along the minus strand of NC_041388.1, from coordinate 635,673,861 downwards.
GCCTCTACTTTTGGAGACCTCACACCTTTTAGAGATTGTTAAACCTTGATCTCAACCGTTGGTCATGTCTTGGTGATATGTCATTCACCTTGTAAGACCGATCTTTGTCTGTTAATATTAACCCGTTAGCATCTATGAAACTACTACGCTTGATCTGCTTCATATGAAACTACTAAGCTTCCTTGCTTTATGAATGAACATTCCTCTACTGCGGGTCTATGACTATGTGTTCTTTTTTTAATCAGTAAAATGCCACTCTTGCTCATCTGCTCCATAAGCCAACCAACCTGTCATTCAAAGATGTGAACATATACTACAACAAGTTTAGTGTGCACAATCATGCCGAGGGGGTGTGACTGGGGCTAATTTAGTGAGTAATTTATGTATTCCTTTTGACCAAAGATTTGTTGGACTTCCTATTTCTGATGGGTACATTGCTACTGAATCAGAAACAATTGAGTTATGCATTCTAAGTTTGCATCAACTTCTTTTGCTGAATTCTGGAGATACAGTTCTACTGAGAATCAAGCTTTAGCTCAAGAATATGATGTGTATCAGGCACTCCCAGCTGGCCTGGATCCAGTCCCTGTTGGTAGAATAAAGAGTGTTTGTTACCCTCACAAAGCATTCAGAACTACCATTCCCTGCTAAAAATGAAAATTCAAACTATCACGGCATTTAGTTCTTACGATGATGTGCATGTGATTTTGATTTCCAGATTAGATAGTTGGGTTTTCTTATATCTTGATAGTTGGTGTGTAGTTGTGACCATGATGAAGATGCAGGAGCATGCTGGGAGCGATAGGTCGTGCCTGTGGCACACTCTGGATTTTGCCGATTGAGTTCAAGAAGATGTTTGCCATCCGCTTTGGATCCGTGGAGAGTGAGCATTGAGTATCCTGTGATCTGTGCAGCTTTTGTGTTGTCATTTTCTATCAACATGTATCATCCATGGCTATGATATATAATAGGTTCTTCAAATTATGAGCATGTAAATCTCTGGACCTGGCTGTGTTTTAGTTAAGCAAAATGAGAGCAAATTCCTTTGCGGCATTTCTTTGCCTAATTTACTTGCTGGTGATTGCATACACAAATTGTGAGGCATTTAATCTGCTCATGAGATGTTCAAGTACATAACGTCCGTGGTCGAACCATGTGCATAATCACGTTGGGAACGCACAGGTCCGCCTCAAGAGGCGCCACCAGGTGGCGCCCCAACCTCTAGTTTCTAGAAAGCTTGGCGTCCGTGCGAGATTCAGTGCGTCGTTCAAGGCCGGCTCGCTATACCGGTCTTTCTCCAGAAGGGTAGTATCTTCTGCCACATGTTTGATTCAAACTATATGCGTGTACAACTGCCACGTCTCCTCATCAATCATTGATATCCTTTCCATAGCTGGAACTTGCTCAAGTGTGCGCGCAGACGAAGCACTCTCAGTTGAGAAAACCACATGAACCAGAGAAACCTCATATATGTTAGGAAAACATGCAATCTTTTGTAAAAAGAAAGAAAAACGTAACATGGCGTGCCAAACCTCCTTCTTACAGGAACATCCAAACCTAAACCCACAAGAAACATGAATGATGACAACACCTCAATGCCAAAAGCATGTGCAGGACAAAAACATGCCACGGCTGAAACACGATATCACACAACACAACACATTGCACAGATGAAATATAGCAAGGCACCTGACCATCCATCCATCCTTGTCTACATCCGCCGTTGTGGTTCATATAAGCATGGTCATGGTGATGGTGGTGGAGAGCCTACTCACCATTCAGGTTATAAATAGAGAACTTGGGCAGTGAATGTCGTGGTTCTAAGCCTAACAGTAATGTAGGGGGGTGTGTATGAAGAGGCTAGATCTTAGCTATTGGGGAGTTGTAACACGCAAGGTTTACGAGTTCAGGTCCTTCTCGGAGGAAGTAACAGCCCTACGTCTCGGTGCCCGGAGGCGGTCGATTGGATTATGAGCGTGTAGATAACAGGGGTGCGAACCCTTCATACTGAGGAGGGGGGTGGCTTATATAGAGTTCGCTGGCCCCCTCCCGCCCTCAGTAACACAGAGTTTTAAGGTACATTTAAGGTTGGGCGTTACTGGTAACGTCTCTAATAAAGTGCTATAATGACCATAAAGACTGCTAAAGAGCCGACCGTTTGCCTGCGGAGTGACTTTAGGTCTTCAGGCAGTCGAGTGATAGCTTCTTGGTCGAGTGATAGCTTCTTGGTCGAGTGTCTTGAATCTGTCGAGTGGGATGCCTTCAAGTCGATTGAAAGGTAGCCTCTTCTAGGGACGTCCTTGGGTAGGGCTCTTTGGACAGGTCCGTGTCCCTACCCTAGGTACGTAGCTTCATCATTAGCCCCCGAATGGGTCGAGGTTTGAGTGGAGAAAGAGTTGGAGAACCTTTCCGACTGGCCTTTCGGGCCACGTGAGAGCTTCGTTAGGTCAATCGTCACGGATGACGTTGCCAACTTTTTTCAGTCGCCTTGACCCATTCTAGGTTTTTCGTCGAGTGAATTTCTTCACATACCGAGCGTCGGTGCGAGTGGGGTCTCTTGTTTTGGCAAGTTGTTTCTGTCGCCCGCGGACGTCGCGGGATTTTGTATTTTGGGAAGCGCGCGGGACGGGAGCAGCCGCAGTAATCGGAAGTGATAAAGGGGAAGCTCCTCGATCTCCGCGTCGCCTTTTTCGCCACGTACAGCGCACGCGTCTGCTGTGGGATTTGACTGGATAGCCTGGGCCTACCAGTCATCCACTCGGGAGCGGCCCCTTATAAGTTGCAGGCTCTGGGGTTTCCAAACCGTGCGCTCTGTTCTCTTTCCTTCTTCCTCTCTATCTTCGCCAGTCTTTCCGCTGCCTCAGCTCCCACCCGAGCGCCGCAAGCCCGCATGAGATCTCGCCGGCGATGATGGTGAAGGGCAAGACGACGGCTCTGGAGCGTGCGAAGAAGGCGACAGCGGCGGGGAGAGGGAAGAAGTCCGCACGGGGCGGATCTTCCTCCAGGACCGCCCTGCCCAAAGGTTGGATCCAAGGCGACTGGATGCCGTCGGTGCTCCGGCAGGAGGATCTCAACGACATGGTCGAGGGGGGAGCCATCCCCCACGGAGAGGCGCGACTTCCTGGGGGAGAAATCGAACCTCAGCCCCGCGACGGTGAGTGCGTGCTCCTGGCCACCCACATCGACCGAGGGTTTTCTCTGCCCCCCCCATCCATTCTTCCGGAGCTTCTTGAATTTCTTCGGAGCGCAGCTCCATCACTTCACCCCCAACTCCATAGTCTATCTTGCCGCGTTCATTTCCATGTGCGAGGCCTTCCTGGGTTGCCATCCGCATTGGGGGCTTTTCAAGCACATTTTTACCTGTCGCTCTCAGTCGGTAAAAAAGGCCAAGTCGAGTGATGAGAGGACGCAAGTGATCCAGTTGTGTGGGGGCTTGGCGATTCAAACGAGGGGAAAGAGCTGTTTTCCATCCATCACTTTCCCGGAGTCAGTCCGTGGTTGGCAGGCAACTTGGTTCTACTGCCAGGACCAGGTGACCCCAGGTCGGTCGACTGGTCTCCCTCCTTTTCCCTCGATCGAGCCGAGAAGCCTGTATCTCTGAAGATCGCGCCAGAGGAAAGGGCCCAAGTCAAAGTGTTGGCCGACCGAGTGGTTGAACTTGTTCGTGAGGGTGTGACTGGGATGGACCTGCTAGAGGTCTTTCTCCAGAGACGCATTCAACCGCTCCAGGCCCGAAACCACCCGATGTGGCTGTATTCACCACTCGGATCCACCCGGAGGAGGTCACCGATGAGATGCTGGAGGGATGGCTATCGAGCATCACGGGGAACAAAGACAACCCCCGAGGAGCAAGGAGGGTCGTTCCACTCGACAATACATATGAAGTGGACCAGGTATGTCTTTATGCTTCTGACTGAGATCTTGTTTTTCTGTGTTGGTCTTCTTCGAGTTGGTCGATTGACTTTC
>NC_041388.1:635666475-635669600 GCF_002162155.2 Triticum dicoccoides | reverse complement strand
GGAGGGGCGATCCAAGCTCGCGCATGATCCAGCGCGGGGACGTGGCAAGGCGACTGCACCTGTTGGGCAGACGTCGAAGCGCCCTCGGAGTCCTCCTCCTCCGCCGACTAAGAAGGCTCCCAAGCACCCACGAGCGACGCCATCCAAGCCGCCCAAAGTCCTGCCCAAGATGAAGATAGCCGTTCCTACCATTTCCAGGTAATGATAAAAACTTGCTTTTCTTTGTCGATCGTGGACGGATCCTTGGTCGATTCACTGAGCCGACCGACTGACTTTTGAGATTTGCAGCGGTGCTACTTCTGAGGTTTCTGCCAGGAACGACGACCAAGAGATGGAGGACGCTGTTACCTCCAACCCTGGTACAATTATTGACGTCCTACCTTTGAGTCGACTGAACCTTTATTGCAACTCTGGTCGATTGAACGTTTTCCTTGTAGCCCCTCCTCATGTTATTGATCTCCCGGACAATGGTGACAACGGGCCGCTGAGGGTGAAGAGGACGAAGAAGACGTCGGCTAGCCAGACCCCACAGTCCACTCCGGCGCCTGAGGCCGCGGCTCGGGACGATGGCGAGCCCACTCGGGCTTCTGTGACTTTCGCCAACCCCCTGTCGAGTGTGCAGCCTTCAGCGTCGACTGCGGACCCATCTTTGCTTTTTGCTGCGTACCCCGTCCCTGAGGACCAAGCGGCTGCTGCGAAGGAGGCTATACGCCAGGCGGGGGTTATGATGGAGCAAGTGAAGAAGGCTCGAGAGGCCAGCCAAGCAGCCTATGACGCGAGTTCGGCTCTTCAGAGCAACGTCCAGGTCAGTCGACTCGTCACTTGATCTGTTTGATCTTTTGTGTCTGTATCTGTACACCCACTGGGTGTGTTTGCTAATTCTTGGACGAGTGGGGGCACGCTAAGTGCACCCACTGGGTGTAGTCCCCGAGACTACGGTGGACTGCTGGCAGTCGACTGTAGTCTTTACATTGTGTTGCTGGATCTGTATTTCTTCACTCGGTTTGGTCGGGCCTGGTCGAGTGGGACTGCATCCTGTCGACTGCGGGCAGTCGATTTTTTTTTTGGTTGAACCAGTAGGGGCACGTTGAGAGCACCCATTGGGTGTAGTCCCCGAGACTACTGTCGAATGTTTTAGATTCGGCTGTGGTCTTAGAAACGTCACTATTGTCTCTTAGTTACTCGAAAGCGACTTATCTTGAACGTCTGTCGACTGATGTTTCTTTTTACAGAAATCCTGCGAACTTGCAGCTCGCTATACTGAATTGGAGAAGCAGAAGATTCAACTGGACCTTGATCTAGAGCTGGCCAGAACAGAGCTGCAGAAGGTCCGGGACGGCGCCGCAGGTAAAGCGACTTTGTCGACTGATTTTGTTTTTAGGCTTGAGCACTCTTCTGCTGTTTCCGATTCAATCACCATTTCTTTGCAGGAGAACTGGAAAAAGCTCTGGCGAAGAAGGATCAAGACTTGGCTGCTGCCCGTAAGGAGGCTGATGACAAGACCGCTCTGGCCGCACAGAAGCTGGCTTCGGTCGACCAATTAGAAAAAGAGAATGCCAGGTTGCAGACCGCTCTGACTGAAGCCAATAGGCTGACTGCAAATTGGAAGAAGGAGAACCTCCTCTTGGGCGAGAAGATGGAAGGCGTCGCTCGTAAGAGGGACGACCTGGAGAGCTACTTGAGGAGCCTTGCCAAGAAGTTGTACATCAAGCTCGAAGGTGCACATCCAGTTTCGACTGCCTTCTTTTTTTTGTGTCGACTCAGTCTTATGAAAATTGACTTATCCTTGGATCGTGTATGCAGAGCTTTGTCAGAACTTTGAAGAGGAGACTGGGCGGATTGAAACAGGCTTGGATCCGATCAACTCTCCCGTGAAAGATGAAGCTGCCATGAATCTGCTCCGACTGGAATCCAGCATTGATGGCGCCGTGGATTACTTGGCTCGACTGAAGGCTGCCATGTCGCGGATCGACCCGGCACTTTGGCCAGAGTCTACGCTCCAGAATGATCTCGAGTCTCTGATGACTCGACTCAACGGAATCCCTGACCGAGTGCAGGAGTGGAAGAAGTCTTCTGCTCGGTGCGGCGCTGATGTGGCTCTGTCCCTGGTCCGCGTCCATTGCAAGGAGGCACGGGAGGAGAAGCTGGCCGCCATCCAAGTTGCCAACACGAGGAAGCACAATTTCCAGGACTTCATGGAGACCTTCATCGCTGCTGCCACCCGTATTGCAGACGGGATTGATCTGGACAAGTTCGTCGCCCCTTCCAGTCCTCCTCCTCCTGAGGAATGAAAAAACTACTATGCCTCACTTTGAATTTGCCTCGGAATGCCGAGTGTATTTTGTAATCTGTTAAACTCTGCCTTAAATTTGCCTCGGAATGCCGAGTGGAAGTGTAACAGTTAAACTCTGCCGAGCTGAGGGCTCGAATACTTTGATCTGAGGTATGGGACCTTTTAGGCTTTATTTGAACTTGATTTTTGTAGAACATCTTCGTGGATGATTCGTCGAGTGGAACTTGGTCTCCGCTCGAAGGAAAAGGTGACGACCGACCCACACCCTGTTACTGTAGAGTGGGACGGAGCGCACATTGTATTTGTGGCGAAGCTCTCCAGGAGAAGGGGGCGGTCGACCCACACCCTGTTACTGCAGAGTGGGATGAAGCGCACATTGTATTTGTGGCGAAGCTCTCCAGGAGAAGATGGCAGTCGACCTGCCCCTCGTCGTTCTTGGGGAATGAGATGTGTTTCGTACTTAGGCGGGCACTGGTCTACAGCTAAGCCCCCGAGTGGGAGGTTTGCTCTCACTCGGTAGGATTTTATTAACACTTAGGCGAGCACTGGGCTGCAGCTAAGCCCTCCGAGTGGGAGGTTTGCTCTCCACTCGGTAGGATTTTTTAAACTTAGGCGAGTGTCTGACTGCAGCTAAGTCTCTTCGTGGGAGAACTTAGGTGAGTGTTGGCCCGCAGCTAAGCCCCCCGAGTGGGAGGTTTGCTCTCCACTCGGTAGGATTTTTCAAACTTAGGCGAGTGTCTGACTGCAGCTAAGTCTCTTCGTGGGAGGACTTAGGCGAGTGCTGAACTGCAGCTAAGCCCCCGAGTGGGAGGTTTGCTCTCCACTCGGTAGG
>NC_041388.1:635608670-635665918 GCF_002162155.2 Triticum dicoccoides | reverse complement strand
TAGGCGAGTGTCTGACTACAGCTAAGTCTCTTCGTGGGAGAACTTAGGCGAGTGTTGGACTGCAGCTAAGCCCCCGAGTGGGAGGTTTGCTCTCCACTCGGTAGGATTTTTCAAACTTAGGCGAGTGTCTGACTGCAGCTAAGTCTCTTCGTGGGAGAACTTAGGCGAGTGCTGGACTGCAGCTAAGCCCCCGAGTGGGAGGTTTGCTCTCCACTCGGTAGGATTTTTCAAACTTAGGCAAGTGTCTGACTGCAGCTAAGTCTCTTCGTGAGAGAACTTAGGCGAGTGCTGAACTGCAGCTAAGCCCCCGAGTGGGAGGTTTGCTCTCCACTCGGTAGGATTTTTCAAACTTTAGGCGAAACGGATTCGTAGCTAAGTCACCCACTGGGGGATTTCGGATGCAAACAAAAGTGACAGCAATTATTGGAACACTCTTATTTCTGATAAAAATGAATTGCAGGAATTTTTCTTATTACATCTGGTCTAAAGGCGAACTCAAGTGTAAAAGGGGCGGAGTAGTTCTGCGTTCCAAGCTCGTGGTTCATCGATCTGGCGATCAACATTGTAGAGGTGATATGCCCCATTGTGGAGGACTCTGGTGATGATGAAGGGGCCTTCCCAAGTGGGAGCAAGCTTGTGAGGTTTCTGTTGATCCACTCGGAGGACCAAATCTCCTTCCTGGAAGGCTCGACTCTTCACGTTCCGGGCGTGGAATCGGCGAAGTCTTGCTGATAAATGGTCGATCTGATCATGGCCATCTCTCTTTCTTCTTCTAGGAGGTCTACTGCATCTTGTCGAGCCTGTTCTGCTTCATCTTCGGTGTAAAGCTCGACTCGGGGAGCGTTGTGAAGGAGATCACTTGGCAGAACAGCTTCGGTTCCATAAACAAGAAAGAATGGGGTTCTTCCAGTCGACCGGTTAGGGGTGGTCCTTAATCCCCACAGAACTGACAGAAGCTCGTCGACCCAAGCACCAGCCGCGTGCTTGAGATCACGCATCAGTCGAGGCTTTAGTCCTTTGAGGATCAGACCATTCGCTCTTTCGGCTTGTCCATTCGACTGGGGATGGGCGACTGACGCATAGTCGACTCGAGTGCCTTGAGAGGCTCAAAAAGCTCTGAACCTATCCGAATCGAAGTTTGACCCATTGTCAGTGATGATGCTATGCGGGACTCCATATCTGAATGTTAACCCTCTGACGAAACTGATGGCGGTGCGAGCATCGAGATCTTTGATAGGCTTAGCTTCAATCCATTTGGTAAACTTGTCGACTGCCACAAGCACATGAGTGAAACCACTCCTGCCGGTTCTCAGGGGACCAACCATGTCCAGGCCCCAGACAGCAAAGGGCCAGACGAGTGGAATAGTCTTCAGGGCTGATGCAGGCTTGTGTGACATGTTGGAGTAGAACTGGCACCCTCCACACTTGTCGACTATCTCTTTTGCCATCTCATTTGCTCTTGGCCAGTAAAAACCCGCTCGGTATGCTTTAGCCACAATGGTCCGAGAGGACGCATGGTGACCACAGGTCCCCGAGTGGATATCATCAAGGATTATCTGACCCTCTTCCGGAGTTATGCACTTCTGTCCGATTCCAGTCGCGCTTTCTCTATACAACTGTCCCTTTATGACTGTGAAGGCCTTGGATCGGCGGACGATCCTTCTTCGTCCTCCGGGAGTTCTTTCCTTAGGATATACGCGATGTACGGTACCGTCCAGTCGAGAGTGATCGCCAAGACTTCCATGATTAGGTCGACTACTGCAGGAACTTCCACTTCAGTTGGATCTGAGGCACTTTTCGGCTGCGGGGCTTCTTCTGTGAAAGGATCCTCTTGGATTGACGGCGAGTGAATGTGTTCCAGGAACACGTCGCTGGGAATGGCTTCTCTCTTGGAGCCTATTTTCGCCAACTCGTCAGCTGCCTGATTTTTCAGTCGGGGGACGTGATGGAGCTCTAACCCCTCAAATTTCTTCTCTAGCTTTTGCACTGCATTGCAATAACCTGTCATTGCCGGACTTCTGACGTCCCACTCCTTCATCACTTGATTAACCACCAAATCTGAGTCGCCATAGACCATGAGGCGATGGACACCGAGTGAAATGGCCATGCGCAACCCATACAAAAGTGCTTCATATTCTGCTTCATTGTTGGAGGAATCGAAGTGAATCTGGAGAACATATCTGAGCTTATCTCCTCGGGGGGAGACTAGGACTACCCCAGCACCGGAACCATTAAGCATCTTAGACCCATCGAAGAACATGGTCCAGTGCTCTGAGTGAACTTGAGTCGGAAGTTGTTGTTCAATCCACTCGGCGATGAAATCTGCGATTGCTTGGGACTTGATAGCCTTCTTTGCCTCAAACTTGATATCTAAGGGAAGGAGTTCAATCGCCCACTTGGCCACTCGACCAGTTGCTTCTCTGTTGTGCAGAATCTCTGATAGTGGGGCGTCGCTGACGACTATAATGGAGTGGTCAGAGAAGTAATGTGCAACCTTCTTTGTGGTCATGTAAATCCCATATACAAGCTTCTGGTAATGGGGGTATCTTTGTTTTGAAGGGGTTAAAACTTCAGACACGTAATAGACTGGGCGTTGAACTCTGAAGGCCTTTCCTTCCTCTTCCCGCTCGACCGTAAGTACTGTGCTGACAACTTGTCCCGTGGCTGCAATGTAAAGCAGCAAAGGCTCTTTGCTGATTGGGGCAGTGAGCACCGGCTGGGTGGAGAGCAGAGCTTTGAGCTCTGCAAACGCTGCATCAGCTTCTGGAGTCCACTCGAACTTGTCAGACTTCTTCATCAATCGGTAAAGAGGCAACGCCTTTTCACCGAGGCGAGAAATGAATCGACTTAAAGCGGCCAAGCAGCCTGTAAGCTTTTCAACATCGTGCACGCGTACCGGACGCTTCATCCGGAGTATGGCGCCAATTTTCTCAGGATTTGCGTCGATTCCTCGCTCGGAAACGAGAAAGCCGAGTAACTTTCCACCTGGAACCCCGAATGTGCACTTTGATGGATTGAGCTTGATATCATACCTCCTCAGGTTGGCAAAGGTGTCAGCAAGGTCAGCCCGCAGGTCGGAACCTTTCCGGGACTTGACCACAATATCATCCATGTATGCCTCCACATTCCGACTGATTTGAGTGAGTAAACACTTCTGAATCATTCTCATGAACGTGGCTCCGGCGTTCTTGAGGCCGAACGGCATGGTGACGTAACAGAAGCATCCAAATGGAGTGATGAAAGCTGTTTTGATCTCGTCGGGCCCATACAGACGGATCTGATGGTACCCGGAATAGGCGTCTAGGAAATACAGTCTCTCGCACCCCGCAGTCGAGTCGACTATTTGGTCGATGCGAGGGAGAGGAAAATGATCTTTTGGGCAGGCCCGATTGACATGCTTGAAGTCAATACACATGCGGAGCGACTTGTCCTTTTGGGGGACCATGATGACATTGGCAAGCCACTCGGAGTGGTAAATCTCTCAGATGAACTCTGCTGCTAAGAGCCGAGCCACTTCCTCGCCAATGGCTTGCTTCTTCTGGACGGCGGACCGCCGAAGATGTTCCTTCACAGGCTTGAATTTTGGGTCGACTCGTAGACGGTGCTCAGCCAGCTCTCTGGGAACTCCAGGCATGTCAGAGGGTTTCCATGCGAAGATATCCCAGTTCTCACGGAGGAGCTGGATGAGCGCTTCTTCCTATTTGGAGTCGAGCGTCGTCGAGATGTGAGTCGGAGCAGCGTCGGGGTCGGTCGGGTGAATGTGGACTGTCTTTGTTTCACCGGCCGACTGGAAAGCCGATTCTGAAGCAGGCTTCTTGGCTCGCAGCAATTCACTCAGATCGGCAGTCTTTTGATACTCTTTCAGCTCGACCACTGCCATCTGAGCGTCGGCGATCTTTGAGCCTTTCTGAAAGCATTCTTCCGCTTTCTTTCGGTTGCCAGTAACAGTGATCACACCTTTGGGGCCAGGCATCTTCAGTTTGAGATACACGTAACATGGTCGAGCCATGAAGCGTGCATAAGCTGGCCTGCCCAAAATGGCATGACAAGCACTCTGGAAATCCACAACCTCGAATGTCAACCTTTCCTTGCGGTAATTCTTTGAATCACCGAAAACCACATCAAGAGTAATCTGGTCGAGCGACTCGGCTTTCTTCCCAGGAATGACTCCATGGAAGCTCATGTTGCTGGTACTGAGTCTGGACATCGGAATGCCCATTCCTTTCAAAGTCTCAGCGTACAGTATGTTCAGGCCACTGCTGCCGTCCATCAATACCTTGGTCAGTCGAGTGCCTTCGACAACTGGGTCGACCACCAAAGCTTGCCTCCCAGGGGTGGCAATGTGCGTCGAGTGATCAGACTGGTCGAATGTGATGGCAGTCTGTGACCACTTCAGGTAATTGGGTGTTGTCGGGGCAACCATGTTTACCTCACGGTTAATGACTTTCAGTCGACTCTTGCTTTCAACATCGGCAAAAATCATCAGGGTGGAATTGACTTGAGGGTACCCACCATCACTGTCTTCCTTGTCCTCAATCCTGTCAGGCTCTTTTTCCTTATCTTTGGGCTGCTTGCCCTGGAACTGCTGGATCAGGAGCCGGCACTGTCGAGTGGTATGCTTTGGGTAAATAAAATTACCCTCTTCGTCTTTCTTGGTGTGGATGTGACACGGTCAGTCCAAAACATCATTCCCATCTTGATCTTTGACCTTCTTGGGCTTCCAGGTGCCCTTGGGATTCCCCTTGAAGTTTCCCTGGGCAACGGCCAGGGCCTCCCCAGGAGCGGCTGGCTCGGCCTTCCGCTTCTGCTTCCGAGTGGAGTTTCCTCCGGTTTCTTGGGCGACTGCCTTGAGCTTGCCGCTTCGGAGTCGGTCTTCGTCTTCACCATTAGCGTACTTGGTGGCGATCTCCATCATCCGATTCAGAGACATCTCTCCAGTTCGACCGAACTTCAGATTCAACTCTCTGTATTTAACGCCTTCTTTGAAAGCGCAAACTGCTTGATGGTCTGGCACATTCTCAACTGTGTGGTGCAGCGTGATCCACCTCTGGATGTAATCCCTCAGTGTTTCATTCGGCTTCTGCACGCAAGACCGCAACTCTGTGAGGCCTGCAGGCCGTTTGCATGTTCCTTCAAAGGTCGTGACAAACACTCGGGAGAGGTCCTCCCAGGTGTAAATGCTGCTGGGTGCCAACTGATTCAGCCACGCTCTGGCTGAGCCCTCCAACATGAGAGGCAAATGCTTCATGGCCACCTCATCATTGCCACCGCCAATCTGTACAGCCACTCGGTAATCTTCGAGCCAAGTGTCAGGCTTGGACTCACCGGTGAACTTGCTGACTCCAATCGCCAGCCTGAAATTGGGAGGGATCACTGCGGCCCTGATGGCTCGACTGAAACATTCTGGTCCTGAAGCGTGTACCCTGCCGCTGGCGGGCGCATCTCCGTTGTGGCCTCCTCTATGAGCCCTGTTCCTGTCAACCAAACCTTGAACGAGGATAGATCTCGCATCAAAGCCTGGATCTCTGGGGTCGACTGGGATCCTCTGCCCAACACTATGAGGGCGTCTGTCATCTTGTCGTCGAGGCGCGTACGACCCACTCCTCGGGGGAGGGATTGGCACTCGACGTCGATCATCACGATCGAACCGGTGGTCATACTGTTCATTTATCCTGTACTGATCACGCCGATCGTCTCGCCCCTCACGCCTCGGGGGCGATCTCGGGCTGTGAGCCGACTAGACTGTTTCTGATGCAACGGATTGACTGTGGATCCTGTTCCGCGACTGTGAGACGGCGGAATTCTGATTTCCCGCCGCCCGGAGCAACGCTCTGATCTGCAACAATCCTCTGCCAGCTTCCGACCGGGAGGGCTCAATCGACTCCGCTATACGAGCCGCAGCGGCCAAATTCTGAACTGGGGTTCGGTATACCTGCGGCGGCGGGAAGAGCTGACGTCAACTGGACTCGGGAGCTTGCTGACGTCGACTAGACTCGGGAGCCCGCTGACACGCTTGCTCGTCGAGTATTCGCTGGAGATTCTCCAGTCGAGTGCGCTCGGCCAGGTTAGCCAAGCGCGCGTCCTCCAAGGCCCGGGCCTTAGGGGTTTCCCCAACAATAGGAGTGTTGAGCGCGTCCATGTTCCTGCGGCGAAGCTCCTCTCGCTGCAATGACGTGAGGGGTTCGGGACGGTACTCATCGTGGGGACGCGACGGGTCGTCCCCACCCGCGCCTCCGTCAGTGCAAGGGAATCCGGGAGGACTGTGTGCCCCCTCGACCGCCAGGACCTCAGCCGCTGGGTCGCTGCTGTCGCACTCGGATGTCGTCTCCGCGGAACCAGTCGAACAGGTCGTAGAGGGATTCGTCGGGCTCGATTACTGCGACTTGCGGGGCCGCCGACTGGCGGGCCACGGCGTGCCTCACCCACCGCTGAAGCCTCGACCGACCTGAGCGCTTGCGCTGGCGGGAGATGAGGTGGGGAGACGAAACGGGAGCCGATTGGTACTGGGTCGACGGCTGTCATAGGAGGACGCCACGAACGCACGCGCGAAAGTGCGTCGCGCCGTGGACGGGGAGCGCGTCGATGTCGAGCGGCGCCTCCTGAAGCCAGGCGGAGTTGTCGGCGATGAAGGTGAGTGCGCCGAGACGGATCACGCGGTCCTCCATCGAAACTCCGCAGGAAACCATGATCAAATGGATCAGAAAAAACGCAACTTCACCAATTAGGCGCTAAGACTCCTGCCCCAAGGTGGGCGCCAACTGTCGTGGTTCTAAGCCTGACAGTAATGTAGGGGGGTGTGTATGAAGAGGCTAGATCTTAGCTATTGGGGAGTTGTAACACGCAAGGTTTACGAGTTCAGGCCCTTCTCGGAGGAAGTAACAGCCCTACGTCTTGGTGCCCGGAGGCGGTCGATTGGATTATGAGCGTGTAGATAACAGGGGTGCGAACCCTTCATACTGAGGAGGGGGTGGCTTATATAGAGTTCGCTGGCCCCCTCCTGCCCTCAGTAACACAGGGTTTTAAGGTACATTTAAGGTTGGGCGTTACTGGTAACGTCTCTAATAAAGTGCTATAATGACCATAAAGACTGCTAAAGAGCCGACCGTTTGCCTGCGGAGTGACTTTAGGTCTTCAGGCAGTCGAGTGATAGCTTCTTGGTCGAGTGATAGCTTCTTGGTCGAGTGTCTTGAATCTGTCGAGTGGGATGCCTTCAAGTTGATTGAAAGGTAGCCTCTTCTAGGGACGTCCTTGGGTAGGGCTCTTTGGACAGGTCCGTGTCCCTACCCTAGGTACGTAGCTTCATCAGTGAAAACCTCAACTAAAAGAGGTTAGTCGTTGTCGTACATGTACAAACTGGAAGGAGAATTTACTTTGCGTGCGCGAACAGCTCCATGCGTGGCCGGGGCTCAGTGCAGCAACGCCGGTGGATGGACTAGGAAATGTTTGGAGGGATGGGTTTTTAACTTTTTATGACGCGGATCGGAGGGAGGTACCTGACGTGGTTGACGACGAGGAAAGATGGTCGAATTTGTTCTGGTGTGCACAGGGTTAATAAGCGAGTGTTGGGGCGACTGCGAGTGGGTCGGCTTGCAAGGTGACTGTTGGTCTGACCCGTTCGGCGGCTAGGGCACACGTTGGGTGCTCGATGGTGCATTTGCGGTGCGGCGGGCGGCGGACAGGAACTGGATCGGACATTGTTTACCACTTTATCCTTGCCTCATTTTACCAACAATTTCTTTGCTTTTCCACGGCGGTGTTTCTGTGAAACTGAAACTGATGCAACGTCACGTTTGGTGCAATCTTGTTGGCTTGTGCTTGTTCCGTGGATGGACGGATGCCAATTCTAGTTTTAGTGGAGTATAACTTGGGCATTGGGATCTTGATAGGATGGCTCCTAATAAATGATTTCCCAAGATCTAGGACATAATAATTTCCGAAATAAATCAATGGTGTTGATCCCACACTAATCTCAAGGAACCCATGATGTGGGCAATTAATACCTATGACTTTGGCAAGCATTAAATCTACACGCGTAGCACGAGGGTGTCGACGATCCCCTGCTTCTCCCCCTCCAACCTCCATCTCAGATCTCGGTAATGGAAGGGCCTTTTGTGTGGGGGAGCACATGGCGGCGGCAATCACAGGTGGCGACGAGGTGAAGATGGCGAGCCTCCACGAGATATGTGGGCGGTACAAGGATGCAGAGGAGATGCATCAGGAATCACATCAGGTGGTTAAAGAGGCCTCAGAGGAGGAGCAAAGTTGGATCTCGGGGAAGGCCCCACTCGAGATCCTCTATTGGGCAATGATGGAGGCGGAATCCAACGATCCAGAGCGGCGCGCTCGATGGTACCGCAATGCGTCGTACGACTGGGTTTCATCCCATCCGGTCTGGGATGATGTGCAGGGGGTGACAATGACGATGGGGTCGCCGCCATGCTACCCGACGATGTCCATTGTGACTGGCGATGATGTGCGGGTGCTGCCAAGACAAAATGTTGTGTGGGTGGTTTCACAGTTGCCTCGTCGCTCCCCTCGGTTCCCCCGGTGTTCTACGTGGATCTAGGCGCTTGCACAGAGCGCCGCCGATGAGTAGGCGTCTTCCTGGCAGTCAGTCAATTATGGATGCTGCCGAGGAGGAGTCGAGGACTCCTACGATCGTTTTGCTGCTTCATTTTCCAGTAAGATTGTTGATCCCTACAAATATTTACATTCTCATGTACAAACTAACAGTGGGGGGATTGTAGTTGCGAGAAATAGGGTTAGGAGATCTTAGTTGCATGCTCATAAAAGTCTTCGGTGGATTTTCCAATGGAAGTTGATCATGTCATTGATTTTGATTGTAATATTGTTATGAGGATGATTTGTCATTGGATCTTTCTGATGTTGATACCGACAATATCAAAATTTGTGATGATATAGTGATTAAATGGAATTTAGATGTTATTGGTCGAAATTTAGTCAAAAAGGCTATGAGAATTGGTTATTTCCCAGCTATCCTTTCAATTTTACAAAGGATATGCTTGTTTTCTGGGGTGAATTTCTTAGATTACATTGATGTTGTGATGATAAATATTGAGCAAGGAGGGGGGTGAGTTTTAGGGTTTTGTCCTTTATCATAGAACCTTCTGTAGTTGGCCCTGGGTGGTTGGACTGGATGTTTTTTATCTAGGAGGTCCAGGTTGGTGGGGTAGGAAATCACTTAAGGAGAATGTGCCTTCTGCTACCTTTGGGTATTTAGATGCTTTGGTCCACTCCCTAAGAGAATTTGGTGGGGATGCAAGCGATGTGTGGTAAGGCTTTATTGCTCTACCGTCGCCACCTGGTGAGCAAGAAGGTGTGGCTAGGTCTTATGGTGGTGCAGGCGTGCAAGGTAGTTTCAACAAAAGGGGAGAGATTTAATAACTATCACTATGAGAGAAGATTTAACAGTAGAGGGGGAGATTCAACTTATGCGTTTCTACCCCATCCAAGAGCCAATTTCTTCATGGCTAGGTTTGTTTGGCAGGGAGATGACAATAAGAAAAAATAACACTTAGTAAAGTAGAACACTTGATTTAGACCTAAAGATCAAGGGGGTTTATGGATTTAAATCCTGAACTCATGAACAAAACTTGTCTGCTAAATAGTTATGGGACTTAGAAACTAAAAATGGTATTTGGCACTTGATTCTCTTGAACAAGCATGTTCGGAGTGGTTGCCTTTTTGGAACTAAACCTAAGACTGGGCACTCCCATTTCTGGTCCAGTCTTATGAAAATTAAGTACACATTCTACCAGTATTGCAAAAAAGTGGGTAATGTAAAGAACGCTAGATTTTCGGGGACTGTTGGTGGATTATAAACCTCTTAAAATCTCTTATGCTATACAGTATAATTTGAGTTCTAATTACAATATTACTACAGTTGATGCCTTGTAGAGAAGTTGGAAGGGTTTTAGATTTATAATAACTTTGTGAGGTGATAATCTTACTCTTTGGGATAGCCTCAAAATGAGATGTGATGGAATGTGATGTCTCGCAACAAGGATTCTATTAAGTGCGTGTTAATTGCAAATGGTCTTTTTAAAGTTAAATCACTTTATAGACACCTTGTTGTTCAATATTGTGGTTTGCCACAATTTTTTAGGAAAAAATAAAATTCCGCCAAAAATCAAAGTCTTTTTTTTGGTTGATGGTAAAAAATGGCATATTAACTAGAGACAATTTATTGAAAAGTGGCTAGATGATCCCAAAAAACGTGTGTTTTGTGGTCAAGATGAGAACAATAAAAACTTTTTCTTCAGATGTTCAGTGGATAAACTAGTGTGGGGTTTTCTTAAATATGCTTTAAATTTGAGATCAATCCTACCAATCTGATTTTGTGTTGTAGTGACTAGATTAAAAAAATTGAACATGATGTAACTAAAAAACAGGTGTTAGTTAGTGTCGCTGCTATCTTTTGGACAATTTGGAGATGAGGAAACAGTTGTTGTTTTTGGAAAAACAAGCTGATAAATGTTTTAATTATTATTATCAGGTTGATATGTCAGTGGCTAACAAATTGGGAAATTTTGCAGATAAAGGGAGGGACATCAAAGGGTGTTGACGCTAGGAGCAAAAATCATGGAGTAGGTGGTAGGTGAAGCCTACCGTGCAGCGTGGGGGTGGCATCGTCCGAGGGTTCTTATGAGGATCACCGGCCGAATTTCCTCGACTAGCTATGTCCCTTGTGTGGTGCATCGCTCCTATGTTGGCCTTGCTCTTGGATACGTTGATTCTCCTTTGATGATCCACCTATCAGGCTGAGTTTTTAGTATCGTTCTTTGGTTAAACTATTGTGCGCCTTTGGTGTGTAATAATAAATTGGAGTTTGGTGATTTGTTGCATGTTTAGTCGCTTTGCTATTCAGCATTAGGGGCTTGTGATCGATCGAACCGAATGATTTCTTTGGTAAAACATGTGAAAGAACATGATATACTACTGTGTGTGTGGGGGGTGCGAAGGCCCCTGTACATGCTATTTCTCGAGCCCACATATAGTAGGAAATAATCGAAATAATCGACGAGACCGTAGAATTGGAATGTTGGGAAACCGCGACGTGGATCCTATGGTATTGTACTCTCTTATGAGCATGTGCGATTGGTGCAGGCCCGAGCACGGAATGACCCGCGCATTGTACAATCGACAGATTGAACCGCCGGCGCTAAGAACGCATGCTATGGTACTGCTATAGTCGGTCGGCGATGAGTACTTGTTTTAACACAGTACAACATAAGCGCTCATATATATGCGCATAGACTCACCCCTATGAATGCACACGCACACATCCTACCCTTATGAGAACATCCGGGAAACTGAGTCGCATATCATCTTGAGATTTTAGAAATTCATCGTAGACGCCTCGTAGTCAACGGGAACATCTCACTGAACGCGCATCGTCAGAAATCATGAAATATATCCAGGATAAATGCGAGTATCTGGACTTGAACCCAGGTAGACTTATTTCAGATAATTCCATCTTTGTTTTTGAGTGTATTCATCATATTCTATCTCTGAGAGAGGAAAATCCGGCATTATGTGCTTACAAGCTTGACCTATTGAAGGCATATGATCGCGCCGACTATATGTTTCTTGTGTAGGCCCTATGTAAGTGGGGTTTTGCTACATCATGGATTTCTCGTATTATGGCTTGTGTTACTTCGCAGAAATATTGCATAAAGTTTAATGGAAAATTACTAGAGTCTTTTACCCCTTCATAGGGACTTCACCAAGGTGATCCTTTGTCCACGTTTTTATTTCTCTTTGTTGCTGACGCATTGTCTGCACTGATCAGCAAGTCCATAGTGGAGGAAGGATTGAAAATATGCCGAAGGGCACAAACTATTTCACATCTTCTGTTTGCAGATGACTCATTGTTATTCTTTCAAGCTTCTGAGCAATAGGCATGTTTGGTTAAGGATGTTTTGAGCACTGATGCCTCAGCCACGGGCCAACACATTAACCCTACCAGGTGTTCCATTCTTTTTTCTGAAAATTTGCTTACATGAGATTTCCATGGAGATTAAAAATATTCTAGGTGTCACAAATGATGTTTTTGAGCCTAAGTACTTGGGCCTTGGAGTGTCGGAAGGGAGGATGCACAAGGGTAGATTGAAACCGTTCAAGCGGTGTTGAGTAAATCTCTATTGGAGTGGAGTGAACAATATTTGTCTTCTAGAAATAAAAAGATTCTTATTAGGGCGGTGGCCCAAGCTATCCCTTCATATGTGATGAGTGTGTTCCATCTTCCTGCCTCGGTATGTGCTGATCTTACATGATTGATGAGGCAATATTGGTCGTGGTCGAGAAGGGAAAGCATAAGATGGCCTGGCTTAGTTGGGATAAAATGATATTACCCAGGTCTAAAGGTAGTATGGGCTTCCATGATATGAGGGCTTTCAACCAAGCATTACTTGGTAAACAAGCATGGCGGTTTGTTGGATGCACCTAACACTTTGTGTGCTCATCTCCTCCCTGCAAAATACTGTCCGACTAGGAACCTAGTGGACACTATTTTTTTCACGTAACTCGTCGACTGTTTGGAAGGGGATTGAGCAGGGATTGGAGCTGGTGAAGAAGGGCATTATTTGGAGGGTTGGGAATGGCACCATGATCAAAACTTGGTGAGATCCATGGATTCCGAGGGGTTCCTCTTTTGGCCAGTTATGCCGAAGCGTAATTATCGGTTTAACCGGGTGGCCGATTTCTTGGATAATAACGGAGGCTGGAACATTGACATGCTTAATACTTATTTTTGGGTGATGACGTTCAGGAGATTCTAAAAATTCGAATATCTCCAAGACAACAAAGTGACTTCTTCGTTGAGAATCCTGAGAAATCTGGAAATTTTACGGTGAGACTACCCATAGTGGGGCATAACATAAGTGTGGTGTCATGCAACACTTATTTTATTAGATTATAGACTCATCATGTCTTGATATGTGTGGTGTTACCCATAGTGTGAATAACTAGCTATGTTACTAAAATCATCTCTCTCCTCATTAAATCATTGCCACATAAGTAAATTTGTTGAGTTGAACCCTATATATGTTACTGTTGAAGTTACTCCCACTATGGACGGTCTGAAGAGTGCATATAGATTAGCGACAGTTGAACATGATGAGTCGTTCTCGGGGGGCGCATCAAGTAGCTCACCGCATGGTGAGCGATCGTTATGGAGCTGTATTTGGAAAGCAGTTGTACCGCAAAAGATGAAGATCACTACATGGATGTCGGTGTCTGGGCCACGCTCGACAAGGCAAACCGGCACCTGGCTAGACGTGGAACCTTGATAAGTCTCTATCGTATATATTTTTTGATTATTTCATGCCTATGTTCTACAACTATTATATACTTTTGGCAACATTTAATATTGTTTTTGGGACTAACATATTGATCCAGTGCCTCGTGTCGGTTCCTTTTTTGCATGTTTTTTGTTTCGCGGAATATCCATATCAAACGAAGTACAAACATGATAAAATTTTGCGGAGGTTTTTTGTGGAATATATGTGATTTTTGGGAATAAGAATCAACGCAAGACGATACCCTAGGGCACGCCGTGTTGCCTTGTGACTCCCTCTTACCTTGGTTGGAGCCCTTCTTTCGCCGCAAGAAAGATAATTTCCGCACATAAATCCCCTCAAAATTTCATCCCAATGGAGTTATGGATCTTCGGGAATATAAAAAACGGTGAAGGCATCAGAAAATAGACGAAAATAGAAGAGAAACACACAGAGAGATGCAATCTCGGAGGGGCTCCAGCCCTCCGGGAGCCATGGCAACCATGCACCAGAGGAAAAACTCTCCTCCCATCTAGGGGAGGCCAAGCAAGAAAAATAAGGAGGGGGCTCTCCCCCTTCTCTTCCGGTGTCGTCGGAGCGCCGTCGGGGAAACCATCGTGACGGCAATCTACACCAACAACTTCGCCTCCATCATCACCAACTCTCTCCCACTCTATGCAGTGGTGTAACCTCTCTATTCCTGTTGTAATTCTGTACTTGAACATGGTGCTTAATACTATATGTTATTATCCAATGATGTGTGGCAATCATAAAATGTGAGTAGATTTCTTTTGTCATACGGATTAATTGTGGTATGGTGTGATTGATATGAGTTTAATGTTAATATGGTGTTGTCCTATGATTCCCTCCATGCCGCGCAAGCGTGTGGGATTACCGCGGTAGGGTGTTGCAATACATTCATGATTCGCTTATAGTGGGTTGCAAGAGTGACATAAGCTTAAACCCGAGTAAGGGGGTTGTTGCGTATGAGAGTAAAGAGGACTTGTTACTTAATGATATGGTTGGGTTTTACCTTAATAATCTTTAGTAGTTGTGGATGCTTGCTAGAGTTCCAATAATAAGAACATGTGATCCAAGTACGGAAAGTATGTAGCGCATGCATCTCCCTTATTGCATATGATAAGTATCTATCGTGTTATATTCAATTGCCTATGGACAATCTTTCTCTTCGTGTTACAAAATGCTCTTTACTAAAACAAACTGAAGTTTTATTATCCCGCTAAGTACTTCTAGTTTTATTCTTACAAACTTATCCTATTACACCTACAAAGTAGTTTTATTCTTGTTCTAGGTAAAGCAAACTTAAGTGTGCGTGGAGTTGTATCGGTGGTCGATAGAACTTGAGAGAATATTAATTCTACCTTTAGCTCCTCGTTGGGTTCGACACTCTTAGTTATAAAAAAGGCTACAATTGATCCCCTGTACTTATGGGTTATCAAATTTGTACATTGTGCGGTATCGAAGATGAAAGTTCCTTCCATGCATTGGTTTCCTGTACCATGCTCGGAATATTTGGGAGAACATGTGTGCTATATGGCCCTTACCCCATGATGTACTCTTAGTAGACAGTGAGAATGATTGGCTGCTGAATGTTCTAATGAATTGCACAACAACCATGCGGGAAATGGTGATTATGTTGATTTGGTGCATTTGGCAAATGCAGAATGACTTGTGCCATGGAAAAGAGATGCCTCCAGTTGTGGCTACAGTGGAATTCCTTGATAGCTATTTGATGTCCCTTGTTTACTCTCACAAGTAATGCTTGAAGGAAATTGTTAAAGGCAAGATGTGTGCATGTGAGTTGGTTTATGTCCAAGAGAGTGTTGCGCCTGCGCAACGCCTACATTGGCCTCAGCCGCCGGCTGGCTACATCGCGTTGTCGGTTGATGGTTCCTTGTTTTCAGCAGATGGCACAGCTGCGGCAGGCATGATAATGAAAAGAGAAGATGGTTCGGTCATATTTTGAGCCTAGCGCTATATCTTTAATTGCAACGAGGCGCTGGAGGTCGATTTACATGCGATCATGCAATGTATGGCTCTTGCTATTCAACATACGAACTTTCTTGTCATTGTACAGTCCGAATCCTCGGAGACGTTAGTAGTCTTCTCAGGTGAAGCTCTCTCCCACTCGGCATCTCGTAAACGCTTTGTGTTCCGACAAGGAGTTTATTCCTCAGAAGATTCGACATGCACAAAATAATGTGGTCGATCGCTGACAAATTATAGTTGACATGCAAAAAAGATTCTACCCATACCCGTACCCGTGGGTATGAAACTTTATCTATACCCATATCCGATGGGTACCCATACCCATTGGGTACCCAATGGGTAGATCAAATAGTACACAAGTTATTCACAATTGTACA
Source organism: Triticum dicoccoides (assembly GCF_002162155.2). NCBI lineage: Eukaryota > Viridiplantae > Streptophyta > Magnoliopsida > Poales > Poaceae > Triticum > Triticum dicoccoides. The sequence goes on along the minus strand of NC_041388.1, from coordinate 635,650,233 downwards.
TTCATCGATAGCACATTTGACAAAAAACATTTATCTCGACTCAATTATAGATAGATGAGTACACGACAATTATCTCAATTCAAATTGACAATTGGTGGCAACTTTTGAAGGAAATATGCCCTAGAGGCAATAATAAAATTATTATTTATTTCCTTATTTCATGATAAATGTTTATTATTCATGCTAGAATTGTATTAACCGGAAACATAATACATGTGTGAATACATAGACAAACATAGTGTCACTAGTATGCCTCTACTTGACTAGCTCGTTAATCAAAGATGGTTAAGTTTCCTAACCATAGACATGAGTTGTCATTTGATTAACGGGATCACATCATTAGGAGAATGATGTGATTGACTTGAGCCGTTCCGTTTAGCTTAGCACTTGATCGTTTAGTATGTTGCTATTGCTTTCTTCATGACTTATACATGTTCCTATGACTATGAGATTATGCAACTCCCGTTTACCGGAGGAACACTTTGTGTGCTACCAAACGTCACAACGTAACTGGGTTATTATAAAGGTGCTCTACAGGTGTCTCTGAAGGTACTTGTTGGGTTGGCGTATTTCGAGATTAGAATTTGTCACTCCGATTGTCGAAGAGGTATCTCTGGGCCCACTCGGTAATACACATCACTTAAGCCTTGCAAGCATTGCAACTAATGAGTTAGTTGCGGGATGATGTATTACGGAACGAGTAAAGAGACTTGCCGGTAACGAGATTGAACTAGGTATTGAGATACCGACGATCGAATCTCGGGCAAGTAACATACCGATGACAAAGGGAACAACGTATGTTGTTATGCGGTTTGACCAATAAAGATCTTCATAGAATATGTAGGAGCCAATATGAGCATCTAGGTTCCGCTATTGGTTATTGACCGGAGACGTGTCCTGGTCATGTGTACATAGTTCTTGAACCTGTAGGGTCCGCACGCTTAAAGTTCGATGACGGATATATTATGAGTTTATGTGTTTTGATGTACCGAAGGTAGTTCGGAGTCCCGGATGAGATCGGGGACATGACAAGGACTCTCGAAATGGTTGAGACGTAAAGATCGATATATTGGACGACTATATTCGGACATCGGAAAGGTTCCAAGTGGTTCGTGTATTTTTCGGAGTACCGGGGAGTTACGGGAATACGGGGAAGAAGTATATGGGCCTTATTGGGCTTTAGGGGAGAGAGAGGAAGCCCCCCCCCCAATGACTAGTCCGAATTGGACTAGGGGGAGGGGCGGCGCCCCCTCCTTCCTTCTCTTCCCTCTTCCCCTTCCTTGTCTCCTACTCCTACTACTTGGAAGGGGAGGAATCTTACTCCCGGTGGGAGTAGGACTCCTCTAGGGCACGCCATAGGGGCCGGCCCTCTCCCCCTCCTCCACTCCTTTATATACGTGGTCAGGGGGCACCCCATAGACACAACAATTGATATCTTGGATCTCTTAGCCGTGTGCGGCGCCCCCCTCCACCATAATGCACCTCAATAATACCATAGCGGTGCTTAGGCAAAGCCCTGCGTCGGTAGAACATCATCATCGTCACCACACCATCGTGCTGACGGAACTCTCCCTCAAAGCTCGGCTGGATCAGAGTTCGAGGGACGTCATTGAGTTGAACGTGTGCAGAACTCGAAGGTGCCATGCGTTCGGTACTTGATCGGTTGGATCGTGAAGACGTACGACTACATCAACCGCGTTGTGGTAACGCTTCCGCTTTCGGTCTACGAGGGTACCTGGACACACTCTCCCCTCTCGTTGCTATGCATCACGATGATCTTGCGTGTGCGTAGGAATTTTTTTGAAATTACTACGTTCCCCAACAACTTTAACATAGGCTCACAAGCTCACGACACACTTCATGGGTAAGGTCCACATGTTAGTATAAACAGGTAGGATATGGGTATATCCATGGGTACAAGACTATACCCGTGCCCTACCCATGACTTAACGGGTAGGGTACGGGTACTACCATAGATATAAATTTGTGCCCATACCCTGCCCATGCGGGTGCGGTATCCATGGGTACCCATACCCATGGATAAAATTGCCATCCTTAGTAAGAAACATCATAATTATCACCCCAATCATGATCATTAGCATAATTGACATTAATAGAATTTACACTAACGCAATTGCAATCATGCTTTTCATTCAATAAATGTATCCCGATAGCATTTTCTTTTATCACTTCTTCATTTTTAGCTATTGGTTTTCAACATGCAGCAAGTTTGAAAAGATTAGCAAGTGGATGAGGATCCATATGTCTTTACTTTTCCTTTCCGTTTTGGTGTGTTGACATGATTTTTGCAAGCAAACTAGTAAAACAAAGTGTTTTTGTGTTTTTGTTTTTTAGAGAAGTGGAGGAGATGAAAACGAGAGGCAAAGTCAAATATAAAGTAGAGCAAGCAGATGATAGTTTGTGCGAAGGTACTTGATAGGTTTTGATGATGCCTCCTCGGCAACGGCGCCAAAAATTCTTCCTACTACTTGTGAGCTGCATTGGGATTTTCCCGGAAGATAAGGGAGATGCAGTACACTAGAGATAAGTATTTTCCTAGGCAAGAACCAACATTTATCGAACCAATAGGAGAATCATGCAAAGCCTCATGAACAACACCTTCACACACAAAAGCAAATACTTGCACACAATGCCGGCAAGAGGGTTGTCAATCCCCTTGAACTCGTTACTTGCAAGGATCAAATATTGTACTGGTAGATAAATAAATTACAAAACAAAATAAAAGAAATAAAATTTTAGCGAAGGTATTTTGGATTTTTTTAAATATGATTAAAGCAGACCCGAGGGCCATAGTTTTCACTAGAAGCTTCTCTCTCGAACACATAGCATATGGTGGGTAAACAAATTAGTGTTGGGCAATTGATAGAAAAGCGCATAGTTATGACAATATTCAAGACAATGATTATGTATATAGGCATCACATCCCTGACAAGTAGACCGACTCCTGCCTGCATCTACTACTATTACCCCACCAATTAACCGCTATCCAGCATGCATCTATGGTATTAAGTTCATAAAACGGAGTAACGCCTTAAGCAAGATGACATGATGTAGACAAAGTAAATCCAATTAATATGAATAAACCCCATCGTTTTATCCTTAGTGGCAATAATACAAATTCATGTCTTGTCCCCTTCTGTCACCGGGATATAGAGCACTGCAAGATTGAACCCATTACAACGCACCTCTCCCACTAAAGATAAATCAATCTAGTTGGCCAAACCAAAGGGATAGATCAGAGAGAAACATAAAGGTATAACAATCATGCATAAAAAAGTTCGAAAAAGACTCAATTACTTCTCATGAATATTCAGATTATAAACCCACAATTTATTGGATCCTCAACAAACACACCGCAAAAGAAGATTACATCATATAGAACTCCAAAAAGATCGAGGAGAACATTGTATTGAAGATCAAAGAGAGAGAGAGAGAAGAAGTCATATAGCTACTAGCTATGGACATGTAGGTATATGATGAACTACTCATGCATCTTCGAAAGGCAGCAAGGATGATGTAGAAGCCCTCCGTGATCCATTCCTCCTCTGGCAGAGTACCGGAAAAGGCCTGCAGATGGGATCACAGAAGAACAGAAGCTTGCGGCAGCGGAAAAAGTGTTTCGGGTGGCTCTTTATTGGTTTGGGAATATTTCTGAATTTATAGAGGTGGAATTATGTTAAGGGGTACTATGGGGGCCCACAAGATTGGGAGCGCGCCTACCCCCCTGGGGCACGCCCTGTGAGCTTGTGGCTCTCCCGTAGCTCTTTTGGCATCCTCCCGAATGTTCTAGGGTCCCTTCTGGTCCAGAAAAAACCATCGTAAAGTTTCATCGCGTTTGGACCTCGCTGGTAATGATTTTTCGAGAAGCCAAAAACAAGCAAAAGATAGTAAATGGCATTGGGCACTGGGTTAATATGCTAGTCCCAAAAATAATATAAAATAGAATATAAATGCATAGAAAGCATCCAAGATTGCTAATTTCATAACATGAAACAATAAAAAATTATAGATATGTCGGAGATGTATTAAGTCGCTAACTCATCGGTGGTACACCATTTGCAACTCCATCATGAAGTTGTGAGGTGTCTTTCACCAAATGGAGATGAGGTGTCCATTGGGCTTGTAAACTATGGAGATCGTAAGTTTCTTCTAGTTACTTTATATGGTGGTTAATTCATTCATTTACTCAATGTTGCTCTACGCATTGTATAGTATGTACACACTTCAATGCTATACTATAGATCCGAAGGTATGCCATTTCCGCACATACATTGTTGGATGAAGCTAAATGAGCAATTTGTGTGGGACGACATGCTTCGGTTCTGATTACAGTGTCATTGAATTTGGCATAAATGATTCTGAAAGACTTGTGGAACATCCAGTTGTCTCATTGAATATGAACTATTATTGTACTAGAGATATTTGCATACTATTTATGGATGAATTGTGCTATTATGTTATTTGTGGTTTGGTTAAACGGTCAAAATTCCGTCTGTTTCATGTTTTGCGTCCAAATTTTGATGAATTTCATCGTGTTTGATGAAATGCATTTAATTTGTTCAAATCCGCTTTGAAATGTATGTGTGCATGGTTGGATAACCGGATTTCACATCAATGTTAGTGAACGGATACGGTGTCTGTTTCAGGGTCAGCATGCCTCTGAAAGCACATGTTGTGTTTACTCTGTAGGCCCTTGTACGTGTTAGGGCAACTCCAACGCAGAACCCCAGATGGTCCGGCCGCGTACATTTGGGGGTAAACGGATACAAAATACAGCCCAACGCGCGAGTGCAAACGGACAAGCGTCTATTTTTTGTCTGTTTTGACCCACTCCCGACCCAACTTTGGGCCGCGTTTGCATCCAAACGGACACGCGGACATGTGGGACGTGTGCCCTTTCTCCTCTGGCCCGCCCATCAGGGACACAACGCACATTTCTCTTCCCCTTGCTATCCCTTCGTCCTCTGCTCCCCGCCCCCGCCATTGTCACCGCCACCCCGCCTGTACCCCCATTTTTCGGGCCACATCGCCTTCTTTGCAAGGCCTTCCGAACCACGACCATGCTATGTGCCACAGCTAGCCCATGCCCGTGTTTCGAAGGAGCTTTTTGCGGGCGTTCGTGGTTCTTTGTTGTAGGTCACTACAAGAAATATGTCAACTTATGACCTTCTGTCAGTGACCCTGGAAGAATTGGTCATAAATCTATGACCATTTTAGACCAATTGGTCAAAAGTTGTTCGGGGGGCTCCAAACCCTAAACCATTGCGACCATTTTGGTCAGAAATGTCGTAATTTCCTTACACGAAATGGTCATAAAGCAGACAGCACTAGTCCGCTGCCTTATTTCTAGCTGATCATGACCAATATAGATGGTCATAACCTTGTAAATTGTCGTGGGTTGCTATGACTAGGCGCCACCTCATCAGTTTTGCCTATGTGTCATGTCCATGTGGCAGTTTTTGCCCTAGGTTGTGAAGCAACCTATATTTCTGTCATTCCCAAAATTCCCAAAAAAATCTCATAAATTCTTTGGGTCATATCTTCATCAAATATGTAAAAGTCCTTCCTTGCCTAGTTCAAAACTAATTCAACAATATTCATTTTCCTATTCTGTTCACAACAACACTTTATGAAGGAAGTGCTATTTATATATTCTTGATTGCCCTAGGAATTTTTGGGCACTCTTTTCTATCCAAATTATTACTGCATGACAAAATTCAGCTCCATTTGCCTAGCAAATCTTCCTCGGCAAATTTCCAAAGTTTTTGTCCACCTAGAAGCATTGTGAAGTAAGTACCTTTTTTATATCTCGAAATGACATGAAATTTATACAGTTCCTTCATATGCCCAAATTATCACCCTCCTCCAAATTGCAGCTCAGTCAAATCATCTATGTGAGCCCAGGTTCAATTTATATTTTATGGCCAAATTGGCACGTTGCAAAGCAAGTGTTATATAGACCCCTCCTATTACCCTCAAACTTTTTGGGCACTCTTCCATACCCAAATCATTGCCACATGATAATATTCAGCTCAATTTTCCTAGTAAATCTTTCTCAGGAAATTTCCAAAGTTTCTACCTCGAGAGAAGCTTTGTGAAGTAAGTACTAGCTAGGCTTACCCAAATAATCTGAAAATTTACCAGCGCATGACCATACCTAAGTAACTTACCTGCACCAATTTTTAGCTCATTTAATTCATCCAATCTCTCTCACTAGTTTTCCCAAGTTTCTGTCCATAGAAGAGCATTGTGAAGGAAGTACTACTTTGGCATGTCCAAATAGTATAAATTTTCTACAATGCTTTCCTATGCCCAAATAACCATCCTCCACAAAATTTCAGCTCAATCCATTCATTATTTTGAGCCCAGCTTCAACATTCATATTTTTGTCCAGCGTGGTACTTTGCAAAGCAAGTACCACCTAGGATCCTCCTTTTGAGCTAAAAATTTGTGAAGACATTCTCCTTAGTAGATGATAATCCTCAGCCAAAACTCACGCCCATTGGCCATGTGCATTTCCCGTACCGCTAATCAAACACTTGGCTGCTAATTCATGTTTGAGCATCGATCGGTCTCCTCGTGAGAATCTTATGTTGTGATTTTCTTCCTAACACCAACCTGGGGAGTGCCCAACCCACTAGACATGCCTAGGCCACCCAGAACACATGGCAACATTACGGTCACGCGGTGACCACGCGACGGGCATGCGAGTTTACGCGCTCTAGAGTTGGGGCCCTCGGCCACCGCCCAAACCTCGACGTATCGCCACCAAACCATGTATTTATGATTAAATAGGTCCTTATGTAACTATAAATGATTTTTGGAAAAAATAAATAGCAAACTATGAGGTAGCTGCAGTTCAAATTTGACCCGCTTCCAACTGAATCGGCGGAAATTTGTCTTTTTCACGAGAGGTGGATCAAAACTTTTGACACCCAACCATTTTGTCAATTGTGCAATATGTCCTAGTATTTTATAAAAATGATTTGGTCCAATTTTGCAACAATTATTTGGTAGTTCCTTCACAAAAAAAACCTCCTTTCGGGCACTCGAAAAATGGAAAATGGTTTTTTCGTCCAACGAAAATGAAAACTTCCTTAGGCAACATTGTTTGCCATTCCAATATGCACCCTTGTGCACAATATGAGATCATTTGAACAAACTATGTCATGAATGTGGCCATAAGATTGATCATTTGGCTTGAAAGCCATGAATCTTCACACATGATAGCTCATTTCTGAGAACACTTTTTTAAAATAATTATCGTATTACAAGTTTATTATTTTTCCCGGAAACTTGGTCATATATAATGACACAATGCGAAGGTTTTCCAATTTTTTTGATTTTTATTTTTATTTTTTATGCCCATTTCAAAATGTGGTCAAAACGGCGGGCTTGACCGTTCCTAGCTAGGAGTTGAATCTTGGAATTTTTTGGTGTTTCTCTGATTAAATAGATACTTGTGTACCTAGAAATGATGTTTGTAAAAAATGGAGAGCAAACTACGAGGTAGCTACAGTTCAAATTTGACCCGCTTCCAGCTGAATCGACGAGAATTTATCTTTTTCACCAGAGGTGGATCAAAACTTTTCACACCCAACCATTTGGTCAATTGTGCATTAAACATGGCCTAGTATTTTAGAAAACTGATTTGGTCCAATTTCACAACAAATATATGGGAGGTCCTTCACAAAAAAACTCATTTCGGGCACTCGAAAAATGGAAAATGAATTTTCCGTGCAAAGAAAATGAAAACTCCCTTAGGCAACATTGTTTGGAATTCCAACATGCACCCTTGTGCACAATATGAGATCATTTCAATAAACTATGCCATGAATGTGGCCATAAGTTTGATCATTTGGCTGAAAACCATGAATCTTCACGCATGATAGCTCGTTTCTGAGAACACTTTTTTAAAATAATTTCCGTATTACAAGTTTATTATTTTCCTGGAAACTTGGTCACATATGATGACACAATGCGAAGGTTTTCCAATTTTTTGATTTTCTTTTAAATTTTTTATGCCCGTTTCAAAATGCGGTCAAAACGGCGGGCTTGACCGTTCCTAGCTAGTGGTTGAATCTTGGAAAACTTTTGCTGTTTCTCTGATTAAATAGATACTTTTGTACCTAAAAATGATTTTTGAAAAAAATAAAGAGCAAACTACGAGGTAGCTACACTTCAAATTTGACCCGCTTCCAACTAAATCGGCGGAAATTTGTCTTTTTCACGAGAGGTGGATCAAAACTTTTTGCACCCAACCATTTTGTCAATTATGCATCAAATATGTCCTAGTATTTTAGAAAATTGATTTGGTCCAATTTTGCAACAATTATTTGGGAGGTCCTTCACAAAAAACCCTCCTTTTGGGCACTCGGAAAATGAAAAATGGTTTTTTCGTCCAAAGAAAATGAAAACTTCCTTAGGCAACATTGTTTGGCATTCCAATATGCACCCTTGTGCACAATATGAGATCATTTGAACAAACGATGCCACAAATGTGGCCATAAGATTGATCATTTGGCTTGAAAGCCATGAATCTTCAGAGATGATAGCTCATTTCTGAGAACACTTTTTTAAAATAATTGCCATATTACAAGTTTGTTATTTTTCCTGGGAACTTGGCCACATATAATGACACAATGCGAAGGTTTCCCAATTTTTTGATTTTTTTTTGAATTTTTTATGCCCGTTTCAAAATGCGGTCAAAACGGCGGGAATGACCGTTCCTAGCTAGTGGTTGAATCTTGGAATTTTTTTGGTGTTTCTCTGATTAAATAGATACTTATGTACCTAGAAATAATTTTTGGAAAAAATAAAGAGCAAACTACGAGGTAGCTACAGTTCAAATTTGACCCGCTTCCAACTGAATCGGCGGAAATTTTTCTTTTTCACGAGAGGTAGATCAAAACTTTTTACACCCAACCATTTGGTCAATTGTGCATTAAATTTGTTCTAGTATTTTAGAAAATTAATTTGGTAAAAATTTGTAATAAATATATGATAGGTCCTTCACAAAAGAACTCATTTTGGACACATGATAAATGAAAAAATGAATTAAAAGAAGTCATTTCTCATAACTCTTTATAAAAATATTTGTCTTATTTCAATTTGTGATTATTCCTGAAAACTAAATTCAAATTTGCTAACACAATGCGAAGTTTTTTTTTCAATTCTTCAGGTCATAATAAAATAGCTAACATGATTTAGCACCTTACTTTTAGTCGATTACGACCAATTTAAATGGTCAAAATATCATACCTGTATAATGCGTTTTGATTGGTCCAGAGGCCTCTCATGCGGATCGTGGATAATCACCGTCGGATGCTCCTGGATCCAACGGCCCGCACGTCGCCCGTCTCACCCACGTCCCGCACTCCTCCTCTCGCACCCTTCTCTCCCTCGCACTGACGCCCCTCTCTCCTCTCCCTCACTCCGATCTGATCTGAATCCACCGCCGCCCACCGTCGCCCACCCCCACCGCCGCCCACTGTCGCCCACCCCCTCCGCCGCCCACCCCCGCCGTCGACAACCCTCACCATCGAGCCCACGCCCCGACACGCGCCCTCTAGTACTCGCCCGCAACCCTCACCCGTGGCTAGGGTTTCGGCCGCTACCCCTAACTTCGTCGGGATCTGCCAAATCCGGCGACGGCGAGGCCAGAGGTTGCCGGATCTGGCACCGGTAAGCCCCTTCCCTCCTTATTCGGGCACTATCTCCTCCTCACCTCACCTCGTCTTGTGTTCCCTTTCAGCAGGTCAACATGGTTGTGGATGGGACGACGACGTTGGCAGGAGGGGCGAACCTCCATGGGACGGGTCGCCACCAAGGAGATGGAGCTCCTTCTCCATCCAATTTGGCAATCTCCGGCCGCCTCCTCCAGATCCTCGCCGACCACGGGCCCCTCACCATCGGCAACACCTGGAACCATGCCAAGGTACCCTCCTCGACCCACTCGGTTGTCCGTGCGTGTGTCAACGACCCCTAGCTCTTGAGCTCCATGTATTGCTGCGACTTTGTTCGTCCATGGCCGGCCAGTAGATGCGGTGGTATTAAGAGCTGATGGAACTGGTGCCCGGAAGCGAGTAGTACAGCTTGGCCTCTGCCTGTACTTCCTTATTTGATCAGGTGATGCTTAGACCAGGAAGATTGTAGCTTCTGCCCTCTTTTTAGTGCCTTAGCTTCTTGCATTTGGGGAGCAAATAAAGTGATAGTTTTACCCTTCTTCGCGCCTAGCCGTACTCTTGTATGTCAATACCAGCTAGTCTGTTACAGACTAGTGTCCTGTGATTAGATGCAATATGGTGTATGTTCAACTCAGTGATTTCAGCCTGAGTATTTTGGTGCTAGTAGGAATTTTCTGCAATTAGGATTGTATATCAGGCATCTTTTAGTCCGTTGTCACCGAATAAGCTGAATGTGTATGCTATGACAGACACCTGGTGGTGAGGGAAACAATTGATTATTGTTCATGCCACTTCTTTTTTAGATGCTCAATGTGGTTACTACATCACTTTGTTATGCTATTTATTCAAAGTGTATGTATTCAATGTCCTCCTGGACATGCAGTTAGTCTACATCTGTCTTAGCGAAGACACAAGAGAAGACTGTTACAACGATAGTATGTGCTACATTTGATCCCGGGTTGTATAACATATCTGTTACTGCAGGTCACCCATCCTCGAGGAGCAGAAGGAGGGGCATATCTAGCTGGCCATCAAGGGCCTGCTCTGCTCCTCTTCTTCCTTGACCATCGGTACCACCACGTTCCCGGGCTTCCAAGGCGTGCCAGCACACAGCCGCCATGCCTCCTCTGCTCTCCGGGCTCGGACCAATCGCTCGACCCTTCAGGTACGCACGTCTCCTGCTATTATCTCAACCTTGTGAGTGCCAACTTGCCTCTTGCCTGCCAAGAGTGTTGACTGAATTGCTTCTGATACATGTATGTTTGTGTTTGTGTGTAGCACAAGCCCTGCAGCAGCCGACGTGGGTTCAGGTGTCCCCTCCCCTGATGGCTATAAATCTACCATGCTCTGCTAATTCTATGCGAGCATTGTTAGGCGTTCGTTTGTATTTGCAAATTAGCAGCAGCTTGCAGAATATGTGCCGTCCAAAGCGTTGCCTTAATACAATATGCGTATCATTAGTTGGTATCCATATGGAGATAGTTTAGCAGAGGAAGAAATAAACACCTATGTTTCTTGGTCCATGAAATTGCATTGGAGAGATGGGTCTATTATATATAGGCGATACATTACACTAGTTGAATTTGACCACGCACCAACTCCAACAAGTGATACGTGCATGCTAATTGTTATTAGCTTCAAAACCTAGTAAATGCCTTCTTGCACTAGGTACACCCCTGAATTTTTGTCCTTTACAACCTGATCAATGTACAACCTCTTTGCTTGAAAGTAATTTTAGTTGATTCTTTGATGGAGCGCTAAGACTGCGTGGAACAGCAGTTTTTATTATCTAAAACTACTGCCGTGTGATTATGCAGGTGCCTAGTTTCTTTTTATTAGTTTTTATTATATAAAGTACCTCCCTCGAACATTAGTTTGTCACCTTGTTTCCACTGATACGCAGGATATTGTTTGCTGCTTATGCTTTTCTGATCGACAGTATCAGGCAGTAACACATTAATTAGTCTCGGTTACTTGAAATCAAATCCATGATTTTGTTATGTACTGTTTGCTCACAGTTAAGTATAAGTTAACATTTCATGTTAAGGCAAACCTGAGAACACTTGCTTGTGAGAACCAACTGGACTTATTAGATATATCCAAGTGAAGATGTATTGTTACCCATGGTCTTGTTTGTCCTGCAGGTTAGTGAGCAGCATCAGGAGGAGGAGCTCAAGCACGACCACCAAGAGGCACCACCGCAGCAGCAGGTAGCACGTCCATCTCCACCTCCCTCTCCCTCTGCTCCCAAACCTTTTTATTAGAATATATTGAGTACATTCTGTCAACTTGTGTGTCAGTAAGAACAAAAACTAATTATCTAAGGTCCTGTTATTATTACCTATATATGACATTGCTACTGGATTGCCTAGTGCCCCTGTTCATGGTGGGCTAAACTTGTATTTGCTCCTGCTGTTGCGTTTTGATGATCATGAGTGTGATGCATTTTGATGGTCTCCTTGTACCAGATGAGTCCGTCGATGAAGCGGCAACGTCTCCTCTAGAGGGTGACGGTGGTGGCGGCGCCTGTGTGCGGCTTCGACTACAACCTCCTCTCTGGTGAGTCCTTCTCCTACCTCTAGCTCCATCTCCGAGCTGCTGTAATACCATGCTCTGTTTCATGGCCGTGGCTTATTTAGTCTGTGCTTGCTATGCCTTGTGTATTGGAGCCTAATTAGCTTCTATTAGGGGATAATCTATTGGTTATACCAAGATTTTACATGAAATTTTGTTCTGCTTATTCTGCTAAGGTTGTTTGCAATGGTTATACATATGTTACACAATTTTTGCTGCTGGCCAATGAGCTTTAGAGATGGTAACATGGTTCTGCACTCTCAGGATCATCTTATGACACACAATCAATTTTTGGTGTGCTCAAATTTTTAATTTTAGTGATAAGGAAATATCCCACCTAGTTTGCTGGCTCTCTCACTTGAGTTGGTTTAATAGTAGTGGCCTCCTGACTTGTACTTAGTTGGGTAGGTGCTGGCTGGGAGCAAAAGTTTATATGCATGGATAATGGACTTGCACTAAATGGACACAAATAAAGGAGTTGAGTATTAAGTGAACTTGTTCTAACTGGAAACAATTTATCTATGGTGTACATAAATATCGAGTTGATAGCTGATCTGTAGCAAATATAGCTGCGCGTAACTTCTTTACTTGGTTCCTCTTTTACAGGAGCTCCAGGCCTAAGAAAGTTGGAAGTGCGAAGACATGAAGAAAAGCGCGAAGCCATGAAGTGCTACTCAGCAAAGAGTTGTCTGTTCTATTTGACTGTAATATTGTAATAGCTGGTATACCTAGGTTGTAATAGTCTACAGAAATTATAGTGCACTAATATAGTGTCATTTGACGAGTTTCACATGTTCTCTTGTTTGGAATATTTGATTATGAATGTGATTTGTTTGTGTGTGAGATGGGAACCTGACCAGTGCAACCAACTTATGAAATAATATGACTAGTTCGTAACTTTCTTATGTGTGGGATCAATATATGAGATTAACATGACTAGTGGGACCAGCTCCAAAATATATTTTCCAAAAATATATAATCAATAGACTGTAAAAGGCCAAAGCCCAGAGATAAAAAGGCTGAAATATTGGGCTTGGCCCATGTAGCCCAATAGAATTCGTAGGAATGATAATAATAATAAAAGGCCGAATTGTTGGGCTAGGCCCATGTAGAAAACCGAATTGGACCGGGCTGAATCTTGTGCCACATCAGCTTGCCACGCTGGATGCCTACGTGGCCTGGGGGGTTGCTAGTGACCAAAACGCCACAGTAGACGTATTTTGGTCATAAACATCTTCGACCATTCCAGAAGAAAGGTCGCTATAGTCAGTTTATGACCGCCAGCTTTTGACCTTCTGTTTTTGGTCACAAAAAGGTCGCAAATGAAAAACCATGACCTTTCAGTGACCAATAGTGGTGGTCACAAGTTGACATATTTCTTGTAGTGGGTGGGAGAGAAGCTACGGCCGCCGGCGCCGCCCATCGACCCAAACAACCTTGCTTTGCTGTCTGCGAGGGGAGCTCAACGTGCTCTTTCTAGCCGCGTCGCCACCACGTCCACAAGGTGTTCGACGCTTTGCTCACAGGGTACCATGGATAGCGGGGATGAGTATTTCTTTCACAACTTCATTTGTTCATCGGATGATTCGTCCTTGGATGACAAAGAGCTTGTGGTGGATGCATTGGTCATCCATGACCACATTGCTAGGCAGTGGCCTCGGTTCAGGGGATCAATCCCGGGGCATGCTCCAGCCTTGAACCCCAATAGGGAGAGCGGCCACGTCCTACTCTATGTCGATTACTTTTGGGATACCTCTTCAAACCACATCAATTTCGTCGCTGCTTTCTAATGAGGAGACATGTGTTCAACCGTATTTGGGAGGGAGTGGTAGGACACATACTTTGAGTGCAAAGGGGATGCCCTTAGCAAGCTTGGCTTCTCTTCTTACTAGAAATGCATGGAGGCTTCAATCTCGATGGGGTACCGTTCGATACCCTGCATTGACATGGAGCACTCAGAAGCTTTGGGAGGTGATGTATGCTTTTGTGATCATGACAACATGATCGTGGAGGATGAGCGTGGCGATAGCATCTACGACCAATGGTTTGACTTCCAGGGTGAAAATGTTGAGTCTGAGCACCAACAACCTACCACCTTTGAACAGTTTGTCTAATTTAATCATGAAATGTGGGATTCGCATACTCATATGCAGCCTCCAGGATGACTTGGTTGAGCACATGTGGACTTACAATTCCAACCAGTAGATCTATCGGTTCAATTTCTTTTCATGCAAAACAATTTTAATTGGGTTGTAAGAATATTTGATAATGTTTTTATTTCGATTGGGTTAGGTGAGACTATTTCGGATGTGGAACTATTTAATTATGAACTATTTGGTATGCTTGGTTTTAGTTCAAAGAATTCATAAAGGGCCTCCGCCGGACGATATGCGGCCGGAATGCGGCTGTTCGTTGGGCGCATGGTCGGCGCATCTAGAAATCCGAACGGAGGCCGCCCCATTGCCATCCCTAAACGGATGAAATCTGAACAAAACAAACATCAGTTTAGGGTCGTGCGTTGAAGTTACCCAGGGCTGCATGGGTCGAAAATATTCGACAAGACCTTAGAGCAACTCCAATGGGGCGGCCCATTTTGTCCGCCCGCGTCCGTTTGGGTTGGTGCGGACAAAAGTGGCGGCCCAACGCGCCGACCCAAACTCAAATCGTGTCCGCCCGGCGTCCGCGCCGACCCATTTCCGGCCCAAAATTGCACCTGAAATGCGTCGGCGCGGACGCGAAGCGGACGCGCCGCGCGTCTCCTCGCCGTCCGCCGCGTCCCCACCTAGCAGCTGTCCAACCGCTACGGTCAACATAATTTATGACGACCGCCCACCTTGGGCCCACGCGTCAGCGATGGCGGTCGTCCTTTTTTAAGTCGGGCGTGCGGCGGGGCCGTCCTCATCCACTACCACTCGCCCCCCGTCCCCATCTGGCCACCCCTGCCCCCACGCCGGTGACAACCCTAGCCACCGCCATCATGGGTTTCTTCTCCGGCGTCGGCAGCAGCCGCAAGGGCAAAGCCCCCGCCCGCCATTCCCCCTCCCTCCCCGCCCTCCCCGCGCCGGCGCGCGCTCCCCAGCAGAGGCAGCGCATCAGCGTGCCGGTGCACCAGGCCGAGTGGCACTGGCACCATCGCGTGCCTCTGCCGTACCCGGACGTGACGCTGCCGCACGACTGGCATTTGGATCCGGAGAGGATCCCAGTGCCGGCGGCGCCGCGGACGGCCAGGGCCCATGCGGAGGAGGTGCGGCGCCGGCGGGCGTTGCTGAGCGAGGAGCGGCGCGTCGACCCGCGCTTCGTCGTCGACTCGCTCAACTGGGCTCGATGGTTCGCCATCGAGCGCGAGGAGGCGAGGTGACGCGGCGTCGACCACAGCCTGCCGCCGCCCGCGCTCGTCGTCCGCGACGAGGATCAGGAGGCCGAGGTCGCCTACCAGGCGGCCATCAAGGAGAGCGAGGAGGAGGAGCGGTGGAGGGAGGCAGACGAGGCGGCTTTCGAGGCTGCCATGGCGGAGGCCATGGCCCTCTCCGCGGCGGGCGACTGCGTCGTGCCGCCGGTGGCCCCGTCGTCCCCGCCCAGAGCCGAGCCGGAGGAGCCGTCCTACATCGAGCGCTACTCCTGGACCGGAGTAGTCCGCGAGTGGGTCAGCGCTCCGCCGATCTGGCTCGGGGCGACGGAGAAGCAGGAGGCGGCCTACCTCGACCACTGGCGCCGCGTTCGGCTTGCCGAGGACCGCCGGGAGGGCCAGCGCCTGCAGATGCTCGAGCGCGAGGCCGAAGAGGAGGCGTGCCAGGCCTAGGCAGCGGCGGCACAGGCAGCGGTGGCAAAGCCCGACATCACCGCCGTCTGGAACACGGCCTTCCCCTGGGCCGGCCCTGCGCCGACGTTGATCGACCTCACTGGTCCCGACGCAGACGCCGCCGCCGACGAGGACGCCTAGGGCAGCACGTCGTAGTTTTTAGTATTTTAATTAATGTAATGTGGACTTTTGCCGGCCTTCGTGGCCGGCTTTTATATTTAATTAAATGCATGTATTTATTTTCAAAATGCTTGCAATACTTTTTTTGGCGCGCCGATGAAATGGGTCGGGCCAGCGTTGGGCGCTCGCGCCGATCCAAACACAGCGCCGAACGTTTGTGTCCGCCGGGCCGACTCAAACGAACAAAAAGCGGACAAAAGCATCGTCCGTTTGGGTCGGCTCGTTGGAGTTGCTCTTAGAACGGGACATTGGGAGAGTGCGATCCGGAGAACAAAGGCAGAGCACGGAATGACAGATGTAACCGTGTACTGTAGAACAATCGGCTAGTAGCTGGAAAGCGCGAGGCGACGACAGATGGAAGTGGAACCGCCAGCGCTACGCTCGGTCGGCGGTGAGTAGGCGCTGACACGGCAGGCAGCAAGCAAGGGTCTCGTTCGTAGCTCTGTCTGTGTGCAGATGGCCGGAGTTGGGTTTGACATGGACCCCTGCCCATGCCATTGCCGTTGCCGACCACAAACAACATGGCCCGGTACGCAACATCATTCATTCCTCTCTTGACATTTGGCCATCGCGCAGCATCCCACATTCAACGTCAGTTTTGTCTTGGTCTTGCAACAGCAAAGAAAGAAAGAAAGAAAGAAAAGACCGCTCGCTTCCCGGCGAGAAGAATGCATACGCGCAAGGCGCGACCAAGGGTGGGAAGAAAACCTTGCGATGCGCGGAGAGCGCGTGCAATAATAAGCTCAGAGAGGAAAGAGTTGTCCGCGTGTGACTGTAAAAGATGTGAACATGGACATGGTGCTGACCGTGGAGAGCAAACCCAAACTTGTGCACGCGACCGTGGAGTACTGAAGTGGAGTGTGAACATCGTACTACTACTCAGGATCCACAAGCGCTAACCTTTGCTGCCGTGTTAAGACGGAAGTGCGCACATAGTTAGTACAATGATAAGTGCGCATGCAGTGCGTTCCTCTGCCTGCCTGCCTGATCGGGACGGGACGGGACCCCTACCGGCTACCGGAATGCACTATCCACAGGACCGGGCATCACCCAGCCCATTTTGTACCATTTCCCTCGGTTAGACTTTTCATGGTCTTTGATGCACTACTTGGACTAGAGTGACTTTTTCATACTCTTGGTGCACATCAAGGTACTGGCGGGAAGCGGCCCTGGGCCCTTGTTTGTGGATGGAATGGACGGGTACCTTGGTTACTTCTGAGTGGCTAGGTGGTCGATTATGCTCGGCATCTCAGCTATAGTACTAATCCACGTCTTATTAGACTGTTATAGTACAGTTTGGGCAGTGGATCTTGGTAGGATGGCGCCTCCGAATTCCGAAAGGATTCTTGAGATCTGTGAGAGACATATATAGTTCCCGCCAATGATCGTACCACTACTCTTAACCGCGATCCGGACGAGGAACAGTACTAGTAGTATACTCCCTCCGTTTCGAATTAGTTGTCTTAGATTTGTCTAGATATGGATACAACCGCGCACTTCAAGCGCGTGTGTACGTCCGCGTCAGATTCTTCTTTTTTTCTCCATTTGTAGAAAGATTAGCGTGAAAACTCGAGTAATGGTGCATGTTGAACGATCGATGCATGATCGCTTAACTTGCTGGGGCGGCTTTGGCTTTCGTCGTCACCTAAACTAAATGCAGCAGTGCACGCGTTTGTCACCGAGACCTGTGCGTGCCTGCCAGGATCAACTTTCCACACACAAAAAATATATCCTTTTTGAGAAAGATCAATTTTCCACCGAGACCTGTGCGTTCTCTGAAGTTTAGCGATTGGCCTCCAGGCAAAAGTCTTGCCTCTATAATTAACGCCAGAACACTTTAATCGTAGCCAGCGATTGGCAAATTGTCTTTCATCACCATCGGGAGTATATACGCGGCACAGGCTAAACGGTTAGGAGCAGGCAACATGTCCAATCCAGTCATGTCGACTGCCACCGACTCCATAAAGACGAGCCAAATTCAGATAAAAACAGGTGCTGCCAAACTATGTCTGTATAAACCACCTCTTCTTCTCATCATCAATCATTGCTACCCTTTCCATACCTCAAACGCGCAAGCAGACGAAACGTTTCCATAGCTGGAACTCGCCCAAACACGCACGCAAACGAAGCGCTGTCACAGCCACATGAACGCGAAACCTCCCACGTTGGAAAAAACACGCTATTTCCACCAAAAAAGCAAGGAAAACACAACGTGGCCAGGCAAACCACCACCTTTTTACAAGAAATATCCAAACCCAAACCCACAAGAAACATGAATGATGGCAACACCTCAACGCGAAAAGCATGCCCAGGACAAAAAACATGCCACGGCTGAAACACGACACAACACCATCGCTCGCAAGAAATTATAGGCACCTGATCATCCATCCTTATCTAGATCCATCTTTAGCTCGCTGCACTTCATATAAGAAGGTAAGAGAACTTGGGCAGTGAAAAGCATGACGAAAACAGGTTAGTCGCTGTTTCACAGGTACTCCCTCCGTCCGGGAATACTTGTCATCAACATGAATAAAAGGGGATGTATCTAGATGTATTTTAGTTCTAGATACACCCCTTTTAATCCATTTTGATGATAAATATTTCCAGACGGAGGGAGTAGAAGCTACAAGGGGAAAACAAATCATAGTAGCACTACAAGCAAAATCGCACCCCGATCAACGGGGCTGAAGGGGTTTGCGGAGGGGGTTCTCAGCCAACTTCCGCTGTGGAGAAGCTGGTGGTCTCTGTCCATGGCGATCCCACTTACTTAACTAGCCTTGGTTTTGTTCACGCCGTGCTGCAGAAACTTGGAGCGGTACTGCTCCGCCAGCGACTTGTCCACACCTCCCGCCCCACTCGCATCTTTCCTCGCCCTTTTCGTAGCCTTGTCTCTCTTCTGCTCGCCATCATTTCTGTTCCTCCTTTTTCTCCGTGCGTCCGCCTGGGTGTGTGCCGTAGATGGTCCCTGATGAATCAAATGAAACAGACGTGACATTAGATTACTTTACTGCATCTAAATGGGGTACTACTGCAAAATAAATTCGGTAGTACTTACACTCGGTGCAGCATTCGGGGCCGCATCTGTTTGATTTCCATCTGACACAGAGGAGGTTCCCTTAATTGACTGCCGTGCTCGTTTTGCGGGCCTTTGAGATTGCCTTTTGTCTCCCTGTGTGCTTTCCACAGTGGTGTTAGGACCTCCAGGAACTGACAGATCATCTGAAGGTCCTTTGCCAGAGTCGGATAATTTAGATGGTATATCTTGCGATTCTCGCTTGCTCCCTTTTCCAAAAGGTCTCTTCTTATTTGAACGAGGGCCATCAGTTGTAGACTGATCTCCCAGAGCCCTTCGCTCTTGTGCAGCCTCTTTTGCCCTACCATTGCGTTCGTTCCGAATCTTCTGGAGCCTCATTTTTTCAACATCCTCAAGTGCAAACTCGACAATTGGACGACGTTCTGTACCAAAGGTTCCTGCAAACACGTAAAGAATGATAGATAAATGATAACACAGACCAAACCATTCCGCGTTCAGCAGCAAACATTCAACAGGGTGGGCAATACAAAAAAGAGACCAACAGGCAACATGTCGTTGGTTAGAAACGAATGTCAGAGATACAAATAGTTTGTTTTGATTTTTCCATAACGAAATGGCTTCACCAAATATTGTCCCATAAAAATGTGAAACTATCAGGAGCAAACAATACTCCTGTCATTATGTACAAACGAACATCAAACAGCGGTATGAAAATGCAGACAGCCCATGATTGTTAATGAATGAGTGAACATAGGCAGCACTGACAAACAGCACCAGTAAATAAGATAAAGACAACAATGATGCACATTATTTCATAAGTATTTATATGCAACCCAGCCCAAATGTGTTATGCATCCAATATTAAAAGTGTAGGTGCAATCTAAGGATGATGAAATACATAAGCAAAGTCAACTCACTGCAAAATGTTTTTCGATATATACATGCTACATCACGAAGTAGCAACACAAGGCAGAACAATTGGCACAACATGACAACAACCAGCCTAATTAAAAGTGGCAGGTGCGTAAAAACGTACCAGGGTTGTTGTTTAGAACCCTCAGAGCTACAAGAGCATGCTCATGTTCTTGAAAGTCAACAAAGGCTACCCCCCGGGAATGCTTCTGTGCAGCACCCTGACCTTTCTTTTCATTGTTTAGGATATTTACCTGCTCGAGACAAATGCATACACATAAGCTTCAGAAAGATACCTAAAGAATAGCAAGAGAAACTTGGATGGTAAACCGCAATTAAACCTTCCGGATGACAGGATTTTGCTTGGTGGCACGAGAAATTACTGCTTCTCGGCAAAGCTTCTTTACATCATTAATGGTCAGAGTCTTTGGCAAATTGTAAATGATAAGCCTTGTTCTGGAGACATGGAATTTTGGAGATACAAGCATTTCTGCTTTTCTTTTAGCCAACCTACAAGATAAAAATAGCAACCATTTCTTATTCATTGCTCACAAAATAACAGAAGGCAGATAACAAGAGAAAACAAGGTTCTGATTTATGAAAAAAAAAACATTTCCCTGCAAGCAAGGAAAAGGCATAGAGATGTAAAAAATTCAAATGCAAGTGAAAAAAGGCACTGTCTTTACAGAAAAAGAGACTAAGAATGAATTCTCAGAAAATTCATCAAATTACATGAAGATGACAGATAGGATTTTATTAATTAACATAACAAAATCATCGCATTGACTTTATTGATACTACTTAATAAGAATGAACTAATGCAGACATAAGAAAGAAGAGTTAAGACAAACTCTTACCAACTACGTTTATTCATGTCAACATCTGATACACCTTCCGCAGCTGGCGTTCCAGGGAGTATTTCACCTTCCTGCTTCGACACTAAACTTTCAGGAACAGAAAATAATAGGAGTGCAGGATGGAGTGCAGATAAAAGAGTTAACTGTTAAACTTGCCTTTGACAAATACAGGTTGCGTCGATCCTCAACCTCGTTCTTTCCCTTCTCCAGTTCCTTTTTGTGAGCTGACTCCTTATCCAGCGCTTTCTTAACATTAAGTGGTCTGCTTTTTACAAAAATTCCTAATCCAGGAGCAGCATTAGCAGCAGAAACTGCTGCATCAGCTGCCTCTGCTGTAGAAAACTTGAGAAAACCAGTCCCTCTAGGTCTCCTGCACAGACAGTGCAAAAATTGTTGGAATCAACAAATGCATTAAGTGAAGGTTCTGTGGTCAATACAACTGGTGGAGAATGGACAAAATAAAATATTTCTGATTAGATGGTTAAACATACTTTGTGAGTTTATGCAGAACTGGGAAGAAAGATTGAACTTTCCCAAACACTGAGAACCGCTCTGTTACTTCCTCATTGCTAATATCAAAAGGAAGGTTGCTTATGAATATTGTCCTATCCAGGCCAGTATCTTCTTTCTTAGGTTTCAAAGAAGGAACAGTGCTTTCTGTCTCTGCTACATGTTTAGATTCTGCCAACATGACAGATGCAGGTTTTGAAGCAGGAATGATACTTTCTGCCTTTGTTACATCTTTAGGTTCTGCCAACTTGGCAGCTGCAGGTGACTGGGGTTGCTTCTTTTTTGGTGTGTCCTTTTCTGTTTCAGAATCTGTATCGATATCAGAACTCTTTTCTGGTGTATCATTTTCTGTTTCAGAATCTGTATCAATATCAGAACTCTCAACACCAGACCGCTCAGACTTCTCTGATGATTTGATCAAATTTTCAAGAACTTTTCTAGAAATGTCCGCTTCACTTTTGAAATCATCCTCAGGAAGACGATTCGAAGTCTCATGATCAAGTTCACTGTTATCATCGCTGTCATCTCCTCCGACAAGATTATCTTCAGAGGATTCCTCGTCACTGCCCTTGTCAGATGTATCTTCCAACTCTGAAAGGACATGCAGTTCTCAGAATCACAATAGTAACTCATAGAACTCAAAGCATTGGTTGACGACATTATGAGAAGGTATGCAGTGTACTAATTAAATAGTTGGACAATCATGGTAGCTTTAGACAATGGAATATACTCCTGTTTCCTGAGGAACTATATCAAGGAGCCAGCACGGTATTTAATCAAGTGTCTAAAATGAGTGATTTACAATATATCGCCATACCGGTTTATTATATCATTCAGATTCAGACAAGTATAAATCTTGGATTAGCTGTAGAGAAAACTAATAGCTTTATGAGAACTCTCTGAATGAACAACAGTACAAACGCTGGTATAAGAGTTTATATTTACCGTCGTCCTTAGCATCAGACTTTGCAGCAACAGCATATACATTCTTCGGAACAGCCCAATCAACAGCTACTGTTCTCTTTGCAACAACTTTTCCATTAACATTTTTTATAGCCTGGTTCAGAGAAACATCGTGGCAAATTAGGACTTCCAATGAATATTTACTCTTACTGAACAAAGTACTGACCGTACATTTTCTGCATCCTGTTTGCGTGTGAAAGACAGAAAAGCAAATCCTTTTGATTTCCTGTAAAAAAGAATAAATGCAACAGAGTTAGCAACTTAGCATATATTACGAGTTGCTTGACTCACCAAGGGAACAAAGGACTAAACGAAAAACATTACCCATCATCAGATTTTTGTGGAATGGAGACATCCCAGACAAATCCTTCACAGCTAAATATGTCCATGATCTCCTTTATAGTAACCTGTGAGAATGAGACATGCATGTATAGTTTCTCTTTCATATGCTCCAGAAAATAAATTTTGGAAGAGACGAATTTGCATTCAACCAAGCACCTTGAATGGAAGGTTCCTGACTATCACTCTCCATTTCCTGATCTTTGAACCCTGAATAGCAACAAACAAGTTTCAGACACTTGCAAGTAAATGAACGAACTATAGAAATAAATTGAACTAATCGAACAGAAATGTAATGAATTGGTTCTACAGATAAACTGTGTATCTCATGCAAAAGGGGGAAACACTCATCAACCAAGAGTTGGATTTTATGTAAAAATCATGGCACCTTCCACTTGCACAATAGCACCAGTAGTCATTGTGATAATATATCATACAAAAAAGTGAACCAGACATTCAAAGAATAATAGTCTGAGGGAACCTCTAGCATTGGTTTCTCTCACGATTGTAGCTAACTGAGGGAACCTCAATTATAGCTAACTGAAATCAGATCATGGTTTCTCTCACGATTGTGATAAAATATCAAACTCTAGAACCTCTAGCATTTTACTGAGCAATATACAAGGTACCTGGTACATGACTAACATGTGTACTCTCAGGGAAACTCTCAAACTGCAACTACGTTATTTGAAAGAAAAAATTGTACCCTGGAAGGCATAGCAGAACATAGATACGAGAATTCCAGATAAGAAAGGTTTGAAAGCACTTATAATTACCGCACATCCACTAATTTTTAATCACCGCGCATCCTCCCATTTTTAATTACCATACCAAGGTGTAAAGAAAAACAGGTGGCAAAAGAGCCAGCATGGTATGTAGTAGTAAAGCAAAACTAGATAATGATTTCAATTTCGTTTAGTTGCAGAAAAGGAACGAGACAATCAAACTAGATAAAGCAATGGCAGCATATATTAAGATAAATACAACACAAGAAGACGGCTGACCTCCCCACCAAGTTGACGAGCCCAAACAATTGCTCCTTTGATCTCCTTGTGATGCAAGAGAACAACAGCCTCCCAAGCTGATTTCACACTTGAAAAGAGTACTGCTGCCGCATCCGATGTGCACCCATCGCGTGCAAGCCCTGGAGGGGATGAATGCCATATTGTACTGTTAACACTTTTTTAACTTTATTACATGCTAGTTGTGCTAAATGAGCTAAATGTCTGGTGAAGTACATGAAGATTCAAACATGACTGGATTCATTCCATTTTCTTATTAAAATCCCACGACAATTCTGACATGGCCTTTTGTGGTGCTTTGCTCTCAGTCATATCTTAAGCTGACAAAGAAACCTTAACGGCACAACCTTTTGCGGTGCTCTTGCTTCAGTCAAACAAATGAAATAAGTAATAATACCGATGTCCTCCATTTATCAACCATGACTAAGAGGTTGGTGAAGTTTAGATATTCTTCTCCATTGAGGAATAAATGAATGAGAATGTAATGAAAAAAAAGGAGTAAGGAATAGAGAATGAGAACTTAGTGGACACAAGAGACATATGTGCACGGATAGGAGAATAAAAAAACATAATTGTTCTCTTTACCAAGCAAAATACACATGCAGCTGGAACTAGAACTGTTAACTAAGAAATTAAGCACTGCAAAGTAATCATGTCCGACATTCAAGCCAATCAAAAATATGCTAGCAATGTGCAAATACCAAATATGGACAATCCTCACATGTATAGAGTCGTGCACAGGATTACAAGTCATGTAGAGAATTAACAGCTCAAAACATAAGCATCATCTTCATCAGAAAACACGCATGCAGTCAATCGGCGAGCATAAGAATGGGCCATTTGACATGCTAAGTTGTAATGAGAACATATTGCCATGTGAGACATGCAGATGGAGTAATGACTTTTTAGTTCACTGAGACACTATCTAGAAAAGACCAGACATGCAGCTTTAAATAAGATTCAAAACTATCATAATCATTTGAATATGAATATCAACAATAATGCAATTGAAGTTGCCACATGTTATGGATTAACAGGCGAACGGGAAGGATTTTACTCTACCCTTTAGGCACTACACCTCTATATAAGGAGGTTCCTCGTTTTGAGATTAAGCAAGACGTAAACCAAATTATTCCTAGTTTCTTGACTCTCCCTGGCCCTGGGTGCGGTTGCTCGCAAGGTGCTGCCGCATAACTTGGGTCGAGGTAGTACCTGACTAGACCTAAGGGCCCCTGTCTTATCTCGCTACATAACAAAAATGAAATTTTAAAGCAAGGTAATACCCGTCACAAGAGATTGGAATTACTGATGTAGCATGAACTCAAAGAACTATCACACCAGAATAATTATTGTGTTGACAACATAATATACAATTAAAATTAAGTAAAACTTGGGGTGGGGTGCAGGGAAGTGAAAAGAGAGCATGAAAAGATCATACCATGGAGCTCCATTTCCTCTTTTGGAAGTGGATAATTTACAGACACTACTGTGCCAATCTCTCCTGCCAGACGGAAAACTTCACTAGCCATAGAGAAGTCTTGAAGACCACCAAATATAACGGTTTTGGCAATCCTATCATTAGGAGATAAAAAGTTACAAGTCAAATTGAGTTGAACTGGAACAGATAAAAATGCTACAACATTATATCTTCGACCAAATAACTAAAGATAGTACTTGAAGGGGCAAGATTCAAAACAAGAGGAGAACAAATTTTAGCAACAATATGGCATGACATATTTTACGTAATGTGGTATTGTCCAGTAAATATAGAAGTGTTCCAGTCCACACCTTTGCTTTTCAGAACTTTTTGCTTTATCAGTAGCATTAATGCTAACTTCCTTTGCTACTTTGGTATCCTTGGCCGGTAACTGTGGTGGTCCTAGTTCAACACAATATCTTACATCAGAAAATTTTGAAGTAATAGGAAAACTGAACAGTGGAACAACAACAACAACAAAGCCTTTAGTCCCAAACAAGTTTGGGTAGGCTAGAGGTGAAACCAATAAGATCTCGCAACCAACTCATGGTTCTGCCACATGGATAGCTGAACAGTGGAAATGGTGCAAAAAAGTTAAACAACTTCCAAATGAAACCTGTATCAGCTTTATGCAAGGGCTCCTTATGTTTTACAGGAACAGGAGTAGAATTATCATCTTCCTCATCTTTTGCATTGGAGTCGTCAACATGCACTGCTTAAAAACAAAAATAGCAAAATCATCAGAAACTCAATCTATTGAGTACTTTTATAAGCAAAAAATTATTGATATTTACCACTCTCTTTCTTTTGCAGACGTTCCTTCAACGGAGCACGTTGTATCGCGAGCTTAACTCTGATTTTCCTACCAGCAACAGCAAAGCCATTCTTTTGTTGAATAGCTCGCTCAGCATCCTGAACAGTGGCACTGATATAACGCAAACACATTTTAAGTCAGTTCAATTTGACTGCTGCCCGAAAACCTGTTTGAACAAGAAGTAGCATGACTCCAATGGGGCAGAGCCAATTGGCTACAACATGGTGAAAAAAGGACAGACCCAGTGCATAGAAGCTCCCACACAAGGTGGGGTCTGGGGAGGGATTATAGGAACCTAGTCTTACCCCTGCAAAGTGCAATGCAGAGAGGCTGGTTCGAACCCAGGACCTCTTGGCACAAGTGGGGAGGACTTCACCACTGCGCCTGAAATACAAAAAATTTCCACCGCTTTGCAATTGCAAGAAAAAGAGGAATCTGATCAAGTACTTGACGTATGCTAACAGGGTCAAGGTCATTTTTATGCACAGGTAATTCCATAATTGTCAGCAGAAACACACTCTTCTCTGAAGAAATACATTGTTCAGTTGTACCAGCACATGAACCAAGTTTTATCTATCAACCAAGCTTAAATGATTTAGTCTATCTCAATGCCGAGTTGAAGCAAACCATAGAAATGAAGGACTGCCCAATTCACATTAAAATGGAAAGAGAAGTACTGTCAAGTGGGTGACGTATTGCCAAGAAGAACTCAGTGAATATGTAAGATACTTCTAATGAGAATAAGAATTACTGCACCGAGGCTAACTGTTATGATGCGTCTGATCACGCTAACTAGGCTAACCACGGCATTGCATGGCAAGAATGAGTACTGAAAATCTTTAACAGATCAAGTTCTGAACTCACAATTGTACAAACCCAAATCCTTTGCTCGTCTCGGACCCTGCATAATAAGAACAGCAACAGAAGTTGTTAGTCACAAGTAACGGGAAATTGCTCACTGATAAACACCATATAGAGCCATCAAATCTCTCAATCGTCAGCTGATCAGCTCACCTTTCGACGCGACCATGAAGCAGCGCCTCACCGGCCCGACCTCGCTGAACACCGTCTCGAGCTGCACAGCAACAGCACAAGCGGAAAATCACACCCAACACCCAACACTGAGTAACCTCACAGCTTAGTAGAGAGGGGGGGCGCCTCGACTACGAGCTCGCCCTTACATCGGAGGACTTGTAGGTGTACGGCAGGTTGGAGACGAAGACAGTGGAGGGGGTGTGGCCCCCGCCGGCAGCGCCGCCGCTTCCGGCGACGGCAGCTTCGCCTTCCCCGGCAGGCTCTCCTCCGGCGCCGTCGCCGCGGGCGCGGACGCGCTGCTTCCCCTTGCCCATCGCCGGCGTGCGCTGCAGGGAACGGCCGTGGGAGCTGGGTGGGGGTGCTCGCGGTTGCGATGGGACGAGAGGTTTTGGTGGGCTAGGGTTTATAATTGGACGGAGAATGGATCGGCCGTCTGTTTTGGGTGGGCTGAAACTGGGCTGGCCCGTAAGTACGTAGCGCCTGTTGTGGGCCGGTCAAACAAACTGTTGTTCACGCGACCCTGAGCGAGCGAGTAGTTTCCCGGTTCGTTGGTTCGTTGGTTCGTGGTCTGACCGTTTCACCGTTACCTCCGCCTGGTTTACTGGTGCCCTCGTGTTTAGGGTTCGAAAAAATATAAATATGATGCCAAAAAAAGTATAAATAAAAAATAGTATCATCAAAAAATATATTCGAATAAGAATTCAACGATATATTTTTTATGAGATGCATTAACATTATGCTAGTCAAATATGTGGTCAAGCTTTGACCCAAAATACAATGGGAACAAATAAATTAGGACGAAGGTAGTAACTCACTGTCGAAAATTGGCCGATACCGTTGACCACTAACGTTTGCAAAAATAAAATGATGAAATAAAAAACTGAATATTCAAAAAAATATTCATGAATTTTAAAAAGTTGATCACAACATTCCAAGAAAATGTTCATGTGTTTGGAAAAAGTTCATAAATATCAAAAATGTTCATGGATTTGAAAAAAGTTCGTCACAAAATTGAAAGGAAATGTTCACCGGTTTGAAAAAAAACAAAATTAAAAAATTCATGAATTTGAGAAAAGTTCATGAATTTTAAAAAAATACCTGAATTTGAAAAAAAGATCATCACAAACATTCGAAAAGAAAGCTCATGGGTTTGAGAAAAGTTCATGAGTTTCTAAAAAGTACCTGAATTTGAAAAAAAAGATCATCACAAACATTCGAAAAGAAAGTTCACGGGTTCGAGAAAAGTTCATCAATTTGAAAAGGTTCATGAATTTGAAGAAAGTTCATGGTAATTAAAATTAAAGAAAAAAAGAACAAAAAACAGACATAAACAACTATGAAAAAACAGTAGTAAAACTGCATTGCCCGGTGTAGTGCTGAGTGGACCGGCCCATTCGGTCAGGGGGGTGTGCGCCGCATACGCATTGGCCTCTCTTTGGCGCGTGAAGTGTCAAACACGATTTGGCAAGATTGATCTATGTAGGACGATTCGCTCAAAATAATGGCTTGGGACGAGTTCACAAGTGTGTTGGCTGGCCTATCTTCGGGCGGCTTCTTCTTCCTCCCCTTCTTCCTTAGTGTCACGGATATCCTCTCCTTATCCCCCCCCCCCCGACGTGCCGGCATGCCCTGAACAAACCGCTGGCTCCTGCCACTCACGGCTGGCAACGCTACCGTGCCACCTTGCTTCCCTTCCCTGTCATCTCCGCAGGTCCAGCATCGCCCCGACCTTCCCTTTAATCCCCCTCTTCGATGTTGGTGACCTGCACCCACACCCAAGCCACTCAAGTTTCGTCCTCGCCTCCGACCCTTGTTGGCTATGGCTCGATGCTTCACCTATGGCTCGTCGTTGACTCACAGCCATCGCTCCACCTCTTCCTCGCATCATGATGAGTCCAAAAATGTGATGATTTTAATGTTCCTACATGGTAGGCTTTGTGGGATTTTACCGCATTCGTGCATGTCTTTTTACCATTTTTCCCTAGGATGCATTTTTTAAGTAGTTGAAGCACTAAGGAAAAAACTTCTAAAATGGTGATAAAGTCACGTAAATAAATGTGACAAATAATTACCATAAAAGAATGAAGTACTTGGGTGTTGGAAATATGCCCTAGAGGCAATAATAAAGTGGTTATTATTGTATGTCCTTGTTCATGGTAATTGTCTATTGTTCATGCTATAATTGTATTAATCGGAAACCGTAATACATGTGTGAATACATAGACCACAACATGTCCCTGGTAAGCCTCTAGTTGACTAGCTCGTTGATCAATAGATGGTTGTGGTTTTCTGACCATGGACATTGGATGTCGTTGATAACGGGATCACATCATTAGGAGAATGATGTGATGGACAAGACCCAATCCTAAGCATAGCACAAGATCGTGTAGTTCGTTTGCTAGAGCTCTTCTAATGTCAAGTATCATTTCCTTAGACCATGAGATTGTACAACTCCCGGATACCGTAGGAATGCTTTGGGTGTATCAAACATCACAATGTAACTGGATGGCTATAAAGGTGCACTATAGGTATCTCCGAAAGTATCTGTTGGGTTGGCACGAATCGAGACTGGGATTTGTCACTCCGTATGACGGAGAGGTGTCTCTGGGCCCACTCGGTAATGCATCATCATAATGAGCTCAATGTGACTAAGGAGTTAGCCACGGGATCATGCGTTACGGAACGAGTAAAGAGACTTTCCGGTAACGAGATTGAACGAGGTATGGGGATACCGACGATCGAATCTCGGGCAAGTAACATACTGATGGACAAAGGGAATTGTATACGGGTTTGATTGAATCCTCGACATCGTGGTTCATCCGATGAGATCATCGTGGAACATGTGGGAGCCAACATGCATATCCAGATCCCGCTGTTGGTTATTGGCCGGAGAGATGTCTCGATCATGTTTGCATGGTTCCCGAACCCGTAGGGTCTACACACTTAAGGTTCGGTGACGCTAGAGTTGTTATAGGAAATTGTATGTGGTTACCGAAGGTTGTTTGGAGTCCCGGATGAGATCCCGGACGTCACGAGGAGTTCCAGAATGGTCCGGAGGTGAAGATTTATACATGGAAAGTCCAGTTTAAGTCATCGAAATGGTTTCGGGGGTTATCGATAATGTACTAGGACCACCGAAAGGTGTCCGGGGGTCCACTGGGTGGGGCCACCTGCCCCGGAGTACTTAGTGGGCTGAATATGGGTGGGAACCAGTCCCCTAGTGGGCTGGTGCGCCCCCAATGGCCCAAGGCGCCTAGGGTTGGAAACCCTAGGGGGAGGGGGCGCCTCCCACCTGCTTGGGGGGCAAGTCTCCCCCTCCTGGCCGCCGCCCCCCTCTAGATGCATCTAGGGGGGCCGACCCCCTCTTCCCCCCTATAAATAGTGAGGGGTGGGATGGCAGCCACACCCCTTCCCCTGGCGCAACCCTCCACCCTCCAACACCTCCTCCTCCTTCGTAGTGCTTGGCGAAGTCCTGCCGGAGAACCGCTAGCTCCACCACCACGGCGTCGTGCTGCCGGAGCTCTCCCTCAACTTCTCCTCTCCCCTTGCTGGATCAGGAAGGAGGAGACTGATGGGGAACGTAGCAGAAATTCAAAATTTTCTACGCATCACCAAGATCAATCTATGGAGAAGTCTAGCAGCGAGGGAAGGAGAGTGCATCTACATACCCTTGTAGATCGCTAAGCAGAAGCGTTCAAGTGAACGGGGTTGATGGAGTTATACTCGTCTGTTGGGGAACGTAGCAGAAATTCAAAATTTTCCTACGTGTCACCAAGATCTATCTATGGAGAAACCAGCAACGAGGGGAAGGAGGACGCATCTACATACCCTTGTAGATCGCTAAGCGGAAGCGTTCAAGAGAACGGTGTTGAAGGAGTCATACTCGTCGTGATCCAAATCACCGGAGATCCTAGTGCCGAAAGGACGGCACCTCCGCGTTCAACACACGTACAGCCCGGTGACGTCTCCCATGCCTTGATCCAGCAAGGAGAGAGGGAGAGGTTGAGGAAGACTCCATCCAGCAGCAGCACAACGGCGTGGTGGTGGTGGAGGAGTGTGGCAATCCTGCAGGGCTTCGCCAAGCACCGCGGGATATGAGGAGAAAGAGAGGGAGGGCTGCACTAACGAGAGAGATCAAATCACGTGTTATGAGCAGCCCAAACCTCAACTATATATAGGGGAAGGGGAGGGGCTGCGCCCCCTTTAGGGTTTCCACCCCTAGGGGTGGCGGCCAGCCTAGATCCCATCTAAGGGGGGCGGCCAAGGGGGAGGGGGAAAGGGAGGCGCACCGGGATGGGCCTTAGGGCCCATCTGCCCTAGGGTTTGCCCCCTTCTCCTCTCCCTTGCGCCTTGGGCCCTTGTGGGGGGGCACACCAGCCCACCTGGGGCTGGTCCCCTTCCACACTTGGCCCATGAAGCCCTCCGGGGCTGGTGGCCCCACTTGGTGGACCCCCGGGACCCTCCCGGTGGTCCCGGTACGTTACCGATAAACCCCGAAACTTTTTCGGTGACCAAAACAGGACTTCCCATATATACATCTTTACCTCCGGACCATTCCGGAACTCCTCGTGACGTCCGGGATCTCATCCGGGACTCCGAACAACATTCGGTAACCACATACAAACTTCCTTTATAACCCTAGCGTCATCGAACCTTAAGTGTGTAGACCCTACGAGTTCGGGAGACATGCAGACATGACCGAGACGTTCTCCGGTCAATAACCAACAGCGGGATCTGGATACCCATGTTGGCTCCCACATGTTCCACGATGATCTCATCGGATGAACCACGATGTCAAGGACTTAATCAATCCCGTATACAATTCCCTTTGTCTAGCGGTACGATACTTGCCCGAGATTCGATCGTCGGTATCCCGATACCTTGTTCAATCTCGTTACCGGCAAGTCTCTTTACTCGTTCCGTAACACATCATCCCGTGATCAACTCCTTGATCACATTGTGCACATTATGATGATGTCCTACCAAGTGGGCCCAAAGATACCTCTCCGTTTACACGGAGTGAC
The DNA here is from genome assembly GCF_002162155.2 of Triticum dicoccoides. NCBI lineage: Eukaryota > Viridiplantae > Streptophyta > Magnoliopsida > Poales > Poaceae > Triticum > Triticum dicoccoides. The sequence goes on along the minus strand of NC_041388.1, from coordinate 635,617,986 downwards.
AAATCCCAGTCTCGATTCGTGCCAACCCAACAGACACTTTCGGAGATACCTATAGTAAACCTTTATAGCCACCCAGTTACGTTGTGACGTTTGGCACACCCAAAGCACTCCTACGGTATCCGGGAGTTGCACAATCTCATGGTCCAAGGAAATGATACTTGACATTAGAAAAGCTTTAGCATACGAACTTGTCCATCACATCATTCTCCTAATGATGTGATCCCGTTATCAACGACATCCAATGTCCATGGTCAGGAAACCGTAACCATCTATTGATCAATGAGCTAGTCAACTAGAGGCTTACTAGGGACATGGTGTTGTCTATGTATCCACACATGTATCTGAGTTTCCTATCAATACAATTCTAGCATGGATAATAAACGATTATCATGAACAAGGAAATATAATAATAATCAATTTATTATTGCCTCTAGGGCATATTTCCAACAGTCTCCCACTTGCACTAGAGTCAATAATCCAGTTCACATCGATATGTGATTAATGCTCAACGTCACATCCCCATGTGACTATCACCCAAAGAGTTCTGGGTTTGATCATGTTATGCTTGTGAGAGAGGTTATAGTCAACGGGTCTGAAACATTCAGATCCGTATGCACTTCGCAAATTTCTATGTCATCTTGTAGATGCAACTACTACGCTACATTTGGAGCCATTCAAAATAACTGTTCTACTATACGAACCCAGTTTACTACTCAGAATAATCTGGATTAGTGTCAAAGTTTGCATCGGCGTAACCCTTTACGACGAACTCTTTTACTACCTCCATAATCGAGAAAATTCCTTAGTCCACTAGTTACTAAGGATAACTTTGACCGTTGTGCTGTGATTCATTCTTGGATCACTCTTGTACCCCTTGACTGACTCATGGCAAGGCACACTTCAGGTGTGGTACACAGCATAGCATACTGTAGAGCCTATGTCTTAAGCATAGGGGACGACCTTCGTCCTTTCTCTCTATTCTGCCGTGGTCGAGCTTTAAGTCTTAACTTCATACCTTACATCTCAGGCAAGAACTCCTTCTTTGACTGATCCATCTTGAACACCTTCAAGATCATGTCAAGGTATGTGCTCATTTGAAAGTACCATTAAGCGTTTTGATCTATCCTTATAGATCTTGATGCTCAATGTTCAAGTAGCTTAATCCAGGCTTTCCATTGAAAAACACTTTCCAAATAACCCTATATGCTTTCTAGAAATTCTACGTCATTTCTGATCAACAATATGTCAACAACATATATTCATCAGAAATTCTATAGTGCTCCCACTCACTTCTTTGGAAATACAAGTTTCTCATAAACTTTGTATACACCCAAAATCTTTGATCATCTCATCAAAGCATACATTCCAACTCCGAGATGCTTACTCCAGTCCTTAGAAGGATTGCTGGAGTTTTGCATACTTATTAGCATATTTCAGGATTGACAAAACCTTCCGGTTGTATCACATACAACCTTTCCTCAAAAAATCATCGAGGAAACAATGTTTTGACATCCTATCTGCAAGATTTCATAAATGATGTAGTAATTGCTAATATAATTCCAACAGACTCTTAGCATCGCTACGAGTGAGAAAGTCTCATCGTAGTCAACTCCTTGAACTTGTCGAAAAACATCTTAACGACAAGTCGAGCTTTCTTAATGGTGATACTTACCATCATTGTCCGTCTTCCTTTTAAAATCCATGTGTACCTAACAGCCTTACGACCATCAAGTAGTTCTTCCAAAGTCTACACTTTGTTTTCATGTATGGATCCTCTCTCGGATTATATGGCCTCGAGCCATTTTGGAATCCAGGCCCACCATCGCTTCTCCATAGCTCGTAGGTTCATTGTTGTCTAGCAACATGACTTCCAAGACAGGATTACGTACCACTCTGAAGTAGTACGCATCCTTGTCATCCCACGAGGTTTGGTAGTGACTTGATCTGAAGTTTCATGATCACTATCATAAGCTTCCACTTCAATTGGTGTAGGTGCCATAGGAACAACTCCCTGTGCCCTGCCACACACTAGTTGAAGAGATGGTTCAATAACCTCATCAAGTCTCCACCATCCTCCCACTCAATTCTTTCGAGAGAAACTTTTCCTCGAGAAAGGACCTGATTCAAGAAACAATCCCTTATTGCTTTCGGATCCGAGACAGGAGGTATACCCAACTGTTTTGGGTGTCCTATGAAGATGCATTTATCCGCTTTGGGTTCGAGCTTATCAGCCTGAAACTTTTTCACATAAGCGTCGCAGCCCCAAACTTTTTAAGAAATGACAGCTTAGGTTTCTCTAAACCATAGTTCATACGGTGTCATCTCATTGGAATTATGTGGTGCCCTATTTAAAGTGAATGTGGTTGTCTCTAATGCCTAACCCATAAATTATTGTGGTAATTCGATAAGCGACATCATGGTATGCATTATATCCAATAGGGTGCAGTTATGATGTTCGGACACACCATCACACTATGGTGTTCCAGGCTGTATCAGTTGTGAAACAATTTCCACAATGTCTTAATTCTGTGCCAAACTCGTAATTCAGATATTCATCTCTATGATCATATCATAGATCTTTTATCCTCTTGTCACGACGATCTTTCAACTTCACCCTGAAATTACTTGAACCTTTCAATAATTCAGACTCGTGATTCATCAAGTAAATATACTCAACATCTACTCAAATCATCTGTGAAGTAAGAACATAACGATATCCACTACATGCCTCAGCACTCATTGGACTGCACACATCAAAATGTATTACTTCCAACAAGTTGCTTTCTAGTTCCATTTTACTGAAAATGAGGCTTTCAGTCATCTTGCCCATGTGGTATGATTTGCATGTCTCAAGTGATTCAAAACCAAGTGAGTCCAAACGATCCATTTGCATGGAGTTTCTTCATGCATATACACCAATAGACATGGTTCTCATGTCTCAAACTTTTCAAAAATGAGTGAGTCCAAAGATCCATCAACATGGAGCTTCTTCATGCGCTTTATACCGATATGACTTACGTGGCAGTGCCACAAGTAGGTGGTACTATCATTACTTATCTTTTGGCATGAATATGTGTATCACTACGATCGAGATTTCAATAAATCATTCATTTTAGGTGCAAGACCATTGAAGGTATTATTCAAATAAACAGAGTAACCATTATTCTCCTTAAATGAATAACCGTATTGTGATAGACATAATCCAATCATGTCTATGCTCAACGCAAACACCAATCTCGATGGTAGAGGGAGCGTACGATATTTGATCAACCTTGGAAATACTTCCAACACATATCGTCATCTCACCTTTAGCTAGTCTCCGTTTATTCCGTAGCTTTTATTTCGAGTTACTAACACTTAGCAACCGAACCGGTATCTAATGCCCTGGTGCTACTAGGAGTACTAGTAAAGTACACATCAACACAATGTATATCCAATATACTTCTATCGACCTTGCTAGCCTTCTAATCTACCAAGTATCTAGGGTAATTCTGCTCCAGTGGCTGTTCCCCTTATTACAAAAGCACTTAGTCTCGGGTTTGGGTTCAACCTTGGGTCTCTTCACTAGAGCAGCAGCTGAATTGCCGTTTCATGAAGTATCCCTTCTTGCCCTTGCCCTTCTTGAAACTAGTGGTTTCACCAACCATCAACAATTGATGCTCCTTCTTGATTTCTACTTTGGTGTCAAACATCGCGAATATCTCAAGGATCATCATATATGTCCCTGATATATTATAGTTCATCACGAAGCTCTAGCAGCTTGGTGGTAATGAATTCGGAGAAACATCACTATCTTATCTGGAAGATCAACTCCCACTCGATTCAAATGATTGCTGTACTTAGACAATCTGATCACAAGCTCAACAATTAAGCTTTTCTCCCTTAGTTTGCAGGCTAAGAAAATCGTCGGAGGTCTTATACCTCTTGACGTGGGCACGAGCCTGAAATTCCAATTTCAGCCCTCGAAACATCTCATATGTTTCGTGACGTTTCAAAAACGTCTTCGGTGCCTCAACTCTAAACCGTTTAACTGAACTATCATGTAGTTATATGTCAGATGTTCGCAACATCCACAGACAACGTTCGAGGTTCAGCACACTGAGCGGTGCATTAAGGAATAAGCCTTCTAAGAAGCAATGAGTGTTGGGGAACGTTGCAGAAAACAAAAATTTGCCTATACTACGAGAGAGAGAGACGTAACGGGGAGAGAGGAAGGCGCCAGGGGCTGGTGTATGAAGTCCCTCCTCTCCCCCACTATATATAGGGGTGCTAGGGGGGGCGCCGGCCCTAGGAGATGGAATCTCCTAGGGGGGGCGGCCAAGGGTGGGGGGCTTGCCCCCCAAGCAAGGGGGCGCCCCCTTTAGGGTTTCCCCTCAACCCTAGCCGCATGGGCCCTAGGGGAGTGGCGCCCCAGCCCACTTTGGGCTGGGTTCCCTCCCACTTCAGCCCATGGGGCCCCCGGGATAGGTGGCCCCACCCGGTGGACCCCCGGGACCCTTTCGGTGGTCCCGGTACAATACCGGTGACCCCGAAACTTGTCCCGATGGCCGAAACAGCACTTCATATATATAATTATTTACCTCCGGACCATTCCGGAACTCCTCGTGACGTCCGGGATCTCATCCGGGACTCCAAACAACATTCGGGTTACTGCATATACATATCTTCACAACCCTAGCGTCACTAAACCTTAAGTGTGTAGACCCTACGGGTTCGGGAGACAAGCAGACATGACCGAGACGACTCTCCGGTCAATAACCAACAGCGGGATCTGGATACCCATGTTGGCTCCCACATGCTCCACGATGATCTCATCGGATGAACCATGATGTCGAGGATTCAATCAACCCCGTATGCAATTCCCTTTGTCAATCGATATGTTACTTGCCCGAGATTCGATCGTCGGTATCCCAATACCTCGTTCAATCTCGTTACCGGCAAGTCACTTTACTCGTACCGTAATGCATGATCCCGTGACCAGACACTTGGTCACTTTGAGCTCATTATGATGATGCATTACCGAGTGGGCCCAGTGATACCTCTCCGTCATACGGAGTGACAAATCCCAGTCTTGATCCATGTCAACCCAACAAACACTTTCGGAGATACCCGTAGTCTACCTTTATAGTCACCCAGTTACGTTGTGACGTTTGGTATACCCAAAGCACTCCTACGGTATCCGGGAGTTACACGATCTCATGGTCTAAGGAAAAGATACTTGACATTGGAAAAACTCTAGCAAACGAACTATACGATCTTGTGCTATGTTTAGGATTGGGTCTTGTCCATCACATCATTCTCCTAATGATGTGATCTCGTTATCAATGACATCCAATGTCCATAGTCAGGAAACCATGACTATCTGTTGATCAACGAGCTAGTCAACTAGAGGCTTACTAGGGACATGTTGGTGTCTGTTATTCACACATGTATTACGATTTCCGGATAACACAATTATAGCATGAATAAAGACAATTATCATGAATAAGGAAATATAATAATAATGCTTTTATTATTGCCTCTAGGGCATATTTCCAACAGTCTCCCACTTGCACTAGAGTCAATAATCTAGTTACATTGTGATGAATCGAACACCCATGGAATTCTGGTGTTGATCATGTTTTGCTCTAGGGAGAGGTTTAGTCAACGAATCTGCTACATTCAGGTCCGTATGTACTTTACAAATATCTATGTCTCCATCTTGAACATTTTCACGAATGGAGTTGAAGCGACGCTTGATGTGCCTTGTCTTCTTGTGAAACCTGGGCTCCTTGGCAAGTGCAATAGCTCCAGTGTTGTCACAGAAAAGTTTGATTGGCCCCGACGCATTGGGTATGACTCCTAGGTCGGTGATGAACTCCTTCACCCATATTGCTTCATGTGCTGCCTCCAAGGCTGCCATGTACTCCGCTTCACATGTAGATCCCGCCACGACGCTTTGCTTGCAACTGCACCAGCTTACTGCCCCACCATTCAAAATATACACATATCCGGTTTGTGACTTAGAGTCATCCAGATCTGTGTCGAAGCTAGCGTCGACGTAACCCTTTACGACGAGCTCTTCGTCACCTCCATAAACGAGAAACATTTCCTTAGTCCTTTTCAGGTACTTCAGGATATTCTTGACCGCTGTCCAATGTTCCTTGCCGGGATTACTTTGGTACCTTCCTAAGAAACTTACGGCAAGGTTTACATCAGGTCTGGTACACAGCATGGCATACATAATAGAACCTATGGCTGATGCATAGGGGATGACGCTCATCTCTTCTATATCTTCTGTCGTGGTCGGACATTGAGCTGAGCTCAATTTCATACCTTGTAACACAGGCAAGAACCCCTTCTTAGATTGATCCATATTGAACTTCTTCAATATCTTATCAAGGTATGTGCTTTGTGAAAGACCTATGAGGCGTCTCGATCTATCTCTATAGATTTTGATGCCTAATATATAAGCAGCTTCTCCAAGGTCCTTCATTGAAAACCTCTTATTCAAGTAGGCCTTGATGTTGTCCAAGAGTTCTATATCATTTCCCATCAATAGTATGTCATCTACATATAATATGAGAAATGCTACAGAGCTCCCACTCACTTTCTTGTAAACGCAGGCTTCTCCATAAGTCTGCGTAAACCCAAACGCTTTGATCATCTCATCAAAGCGAATGTTCCAACTCCGAGATGCTTGCACCAGCCCATAAATCGAGCGTTGGAGCTTGCACACCTTGTCAGCATTCTTAGGATCGACAAAACCTTCCGGCTGCAACATATACAATTCTTCCTTAAGGAAACCATTAAGGAATGCCGTTTTGACGTCCATTTGCCATATCTCATAATCGTAGAATGCGGCAATTGCTAACATGATTCGGACGGACTTTAGCTTCGCTACCGGTGAGAAAGTCTCGTCATAGTCAACCCCTTGAACTTGTCGATAACCCTTAGCGACAAGTCGAGCTTTATAGATGGTCACATTACCATCCGCGTCTGTCTTCTTCTTAAAGATCCATTTATTTTCTATGGCTCGCCGTTCAACGGGCAAGTCAGTCAAAGTCCATACTTCATTTTCATACATGGATCCTATCTCGGATTTCATGGCTTCTGGCCATTTGTCGGAATCCGTGCCCGCCATCGCTTCTTCATAGTTCGAAGGTTCACCGTTGTCTAACAACATGATTTCCAAGACAGGGTTGCCGTACCACTCTGGTGCGGAACGTGTCCTTGTGGACCTTCGAATTTCAGTAGGAGCTTGATCAGAAGTATCTTGATCATTATCATTAACTTCCTCTCTAGTCGGTGCAGGCACCTCAGGAACATTTTCTTGAGTTGCGCCATTTTCCGGTTCAAGAGGTAATACTTCATCAAGCTCTACTTTCCTCCCACTTACTTCTTTCGAGAGAAACTCTTTCTCTAGAAAGGACCCATTCTTGGCAACAAAGATCTTGCCTTCGGATCTGAGGTAGAAGGTGTACCCAATAGTTTCTTTTGGGTATCCTATGAAGACGCATTTTTCCGACTTGGGTTCGAGCTTTTCAGGTTGAAGTTTCTTGAGCATCGCATCCCCAAACTTTTAGAAACGACAGCTTAGGTTTCTTCCCAAACCATAATTCATACGGTGTCGTCTCAATGGATTTCGACGGAGCCCTATTTAAAGTGAATGCGGCAGTCTCTAAAGCATAGCCCCAAAAAGATAGCGGTAAATCGGTAAGAGACATCATAGATCGCACCATATCTAATAGAGTGTGATTACGACGTTCGGACACACCGTTACGCTGAGGTGTTCCAGGCGGCGTGAGTTGTGAAACTATTCCACATTTTCTTAAGTGTGTGCCAAATTCGTGACTCAAGTATTCTCCTCCACGATCTGATCGTAGAAACTTGATTTTCCTGTCACGTTGATTTTCAACCTCACTCTGAAATTCCTTGAACTTTTCAAAGGTTTCAGACTTGTGTTTCATTAAGTAGATATACCCATATCTACTTAAATCATCAGTGAGCGTGAGAACATAACGATAGCCACCGCGAGCCTCAACACTCATTGGACCGCACACATCAGTATGTTTGATTTCCAATAAATTGGTTGCTCGCTCCATTGTTCCTGAGAACGGAGTCTTGGTCATCTTACCCATGAGGCATGGTTCGCACGTGTCAAATGATTCATAATCAAGAGACTCTAAAAGTCCATCTGCATGAAGCTTCTTCATGCGTTTGACACCTATGTGACCAAGGCGGCAGTGCCACAAGTATGTGGGACTATCATTATCAACCTTACATCTTTTGGTACTCACATTATGAACATGTGTAGTATTACGTTCGAGATTCATAAAGAATAAACCATTCACCATAGGAGCATGACCATAAAACATATCTCTCATATAAATAGAACAACCATTATTCTCGGATTTAAATGAGTAGCCATCTCGAATTAAACGAGATCCCGATACAATGTTCATGCTCAAAGCTGGCACTAAATAACAATTATTAAGGTTTAAAACTAATCCCGAAGGTAGATATAGAGGTAGCGTGCCGACGGCGATCACATTGACCTTGGAACCATTCCCGACGCGCATCGTCACCTCGTCCTTTGCCAGTTTCCGCTTATTCCGCAGCCCCTGCTTTGAGTTACAAATGTGAGCAACTGCACCGGTATCAAATACCCAGGAGCTACTACGGACACTAGTAAGGTACACATCAATTACATGTATATCACATATACCTTTTGTTTTGCCGGCCTTCTTGTCTGCTAAGTATTTAGGGCAGTTCCGCTTCCAGTGACCGCTTCCCTTGCAATAAAAGCACTCAGTCTCGGGCTTGGGTCCATTCTTTGGCTTCTTCCCGGCAGCTTGCTTGCCGGGCGCGACAACCTCCTTGCCATCCTTCTTGAAGTTCTTTTTACCCTTGCCTTTCTTGAACTTAGTGGCTTTATTGACCATCAACACTTGATGTTCCTTCTTGACTTCTACCTCCGCTGATTTCAGCATTGAGAACAACTCAGGAATGGTCTTTTGCATCCCCTGCATGTTGAAGTTCATCACAAAGCTCTTGTAGCTTGGTGGAAGCGACTGGAGGATTCTGTCAATGACCGCATCATCCGGGAGATTAACTCCCAGCTGAGACAAGCGGTTATGTAACCCAGACATAGTGAGTATGTGCTCACTGACAGAACTATTTTCCTCCATCTTACAGCTGAAGAACTTATCGGAGACTTCATATCTCTCGATCCGGGCATGAGCTTGAAAAACCATTTTCAGCTCTTCGAACATCTCATATGCTCCATGTCTCTCAAAACGCTTTTGGAGCCCCGGCTCTAAGCTGTAAAGCATGC
>NC_041388.1:635588827-635607002 GCF_002162155.2 Triticum dicoccoides | reverse complement strand
AAGATCCAGCAGCACGACGGCGTGGTGGTGGATGCAGGGCGTCACAGTAGCAGGGCTTTGCCTATACTACGAGAGAGAGAGAGACGTAACGGGGAGAGAGGGAGGCGCCAGGGGCTGGTGTATGAAGTCCCTCCTCTCCCCCACTATATATAGGGGTGCTAGGGGGGGGGGCGCCGGCCCTAGGAGATGGAATCTCCTAGGGGGGGCGGCGGCCAAGGGTGGGGGGCTTGCCCCCCAAGCAAGGGGGCGCCCCCTTTAGGGTTTCCCCTCAACCCTAGCCGCATGGGCCCTAGGGGAGTGGCGCCCCAGCCCACTTTGGGCTGGGTTACCTCCCACTTCAGCCCATGGGCCCCCCCGGGATAGGTGGCCCCACCCGGTGGACCCCCGGGACCCTTCCGGTGGTCCCGGTACAATACCGGTGACCCCGAAACTTGTCCCGATGGCCGAAACAGCACTTCCTATATATAATTCTTTACCTCCGGACCATTCTGGAACTCCTCGTGACGTCCGGGATCTCATCCGGGACTCCGAACAACATTCAGGTTACTGCATATACATATCTTCACAACCCTAGCGTCACCGAACCTTAAGTGTGTAGACCCTACGGGTTCGGGAGACAAGCAGACATGACCGAGACGACTCTCCGGTCAATAACCAACAGCGGGATCTGGATACCCATGTTGGCTCCCACATGCTCCACGATGATCTCATCGGATGAACCACGATGTCGAGGATTCAATCAACCCCGTATGCAATTCCCCTTGTCAATCGATATGTTACTTGCCCGAGATTCGATCGTCGGTATCCCAATACCTTGTTCAATCTCGTTACCGGCAAGTCACTTTACTCGTACCGTAATGCATGATCCTGTGACCAGACACTTGGTCACTTTGAGCTCATTATGATGATGCATTACCAAGTGGGCCCAGTGATACCTCTCCATCATACGGAGTGACAAATCCCAGTCTTGATCCATGTCAACCCAACAGACACTTTCGGAGATACCCGTAGTCTACCTTTATAGTCACCCAGTTATGTTGTGACGTTTGGTATACCAAAAGCACTCCTACGGTATCCGGGAGTTACACGATCTCATGGTCTAAGGAAAAGATACTTGACATTGGAAAAACTCTAGCAAACGAACTATACGATCTTGTGCTATGTTTAGGATTAGGTCTTGTCCATCACATCATTCTCCTAATGATGTGATCTCGTTATCAGTGACATCCAATGTCCATAGTCAGGAAACCATGACTATCTGTTAATCAACGAGCTAGTCAACTAGAGGCTTACTAGGGACATGTTGGTGTCTGTTATTCACACATGTATTACGATTTCCGGATAACACAATTATAGCATGAATAAAGACAATTATCATGAATAAGGAAATATAATAATAATGCTTTTATTATTGCCTCTAGGGCATATTTCCAACAATGAGGACAATCCTCAGTTTACGGACCTAGTCCGCATAATTGCTACTATCAACTTTTAACTAATTTTTCTCTAGGAACATATCTAAACAGTAGAACTAAAGCTCGAGCTACGACATAATTTGCAAAATCCTTTTTGACTATGTTCAGGATAAACAAGTTCATCTTATGAATTCCCACTCAGATAGACATCCCTCTAGTCATCTAAGTGATTACATGATCCGAGTCAACTAGGCCGTGTCCGATCATCACGTGAGACGGACTAGTCAACATCGGTGAACATCTTCATGCTGATCATATCTACCATACGACTCATGCTCGACCTTTCGGTCTTCTGTGTTCCGAGGCCATGTCTGTACACATGCTAGGCTCGTCAAGTCAACCTAAGTGTTTTGCGTGTGTAAATCTGTCTTACACCCGTTGTATGTGAACGTTAGAATCTATCACACCCGATCATCACGTGGTGCTTCGAAACAACGAACTGTCGCAACGGTGCACAGTTAGGGGGAACACTTTCTTGAAATTTTAATGAGGGATCATCTTATTTACTACCGTCGTTCTAAGCAAATAAGATGTATAATCATGATAAACATCACATGCAATCAAATAATAGTGACATGATATGGCCAATATCATATAGCTCCTTTGATCTCCATCTTGGGGCTCCATGATCATCTTGTCACCAGCATGACACCATGATCTCCATCATCATGATCTCCATCATCGTGTCTTCATGAAGTTGTCTCGCCAACTACTACTTCTACTACTACAGCTAACGGTTAGCAATAAAGTAAAGTAATTACATGACGTTTAAGTTGACACGCAGGTCATAAATAAATAAAGACAACTCCTATGGCTCCTGCCGGTTGTCATACTCATCGACATGCAAGTCATGATTCCTGTTACAAGAACATGATCATCTCATAAATCACATATATCATCCATCACATCCTTTGGCCATATCACATCACATAGCATACCCTGCAAAAACAAGTTAGACGTCCTCTAATTGTTGTTTGCATGTTTTACGTGGCTGCTATGGGTTTCTAGCAAGAACGTTTCTTACCTACTCAAAGACCACAACGTGATATGCCAATTGCTATTTACCCTTCATAAGGACCCTTTTCATCGAATCCGATCCGACTAAAGTGGGAGAGACAGACACCCGCCAGCCACCTTATGCAACTAGTGCATGTCAGTCGGTGGAACCGGTCTCACATAAGCGTACGTGTAAGGTTGGTCCGGGGCGCTTCATCCCACAATGCCGCCGAATCAAGATTGGACTAGTAACGGTAAGCATATTGAACAAAATCAACGCCCACAACTACTTTGTGTTCTACTCGTGCATAGAATCTACGCAATAGACCTAGCTCATGATGCCACTGTTGGGGAACGTAGCAGAAATTCAAAATTTTCCTACGTGTCACCAAGATCTATCTATGGAGAAACCAGCAACGAGGGGAAGGAGAGCGCATCTACATACCCTTGTAGATCGCTAAGCGGAAGCGTTCAAGAGAACGGGGTTGAAGGAGTCGTACTCGTCGTGATCCAAATCACCGGAGATCCTAGTGCCGAATGGACGGCACCTTCGCGTTCAACACACGTACAGCCCGGTGACGTCTCCCATGCCTTGATCCAGCAAGGAGAGAGGGAGAGGTTGAGGAAGACTCCATCCAGCAGTAGCACAACGGTGTGGTGGTGGTGGAGGAGTGTGGCAATCCTGTAGGGCTTCGCCAAGCACCGCGGGATATGAGGAGAAAGAGAGGGAGGGCTGCACCAACGAGAGAGATCAAATCGCGTGTTATGAGCAGCCCAAACCTCAACTATATATAGGGGAAGGGGAGGGGCTGCGCCCCTTTAGGGTTTCCACCCCTAGGGGTGGCGGCCAGCCTAGATCCCATCTAAGGGGGCGGCCAAGGGGGAGGGGGAGAGGAAGGCGCACCAGGATGGGCCTTAGGGCCCATCTGCCCTAGGGTTTGCCCCCTTCTCCTCTCCCTTGCGCCTTGGGCCCATGTGGGGGGGGGGGGCGCACCAGCCCACCTGGGGCTGGTCCCCTTCCACACTTGGCCCATGAAGCCCTCCGTGGCTGGTGGCCCCACTTGGTGGACCCCGGGGACCCTCCCGGTGGTCCCGGTACGTTACCGATAAACCCCGAAACTTTTTCGGTGACCAAAACAGGACTTCCCATATATAAATCTTTACCTCCGGACCATTCCGAAACTCCTCGTGACGTCCGGGATCTCATCCGGGACTCTGAACAACATTCGGTAACCACATACAAACTTCCTTTATAACCCTAGCGTCATCGAACCTTAAGTGTGTAGACCCTACGGGTTCGGGAGACATGCAGACATGACCGAGACATTCTCCGGTCAATAACCAACAGCGGGATCTGGATACCCATGTTGGCTCCCACATGTTCCACGATGATCTCATCGGATGAACCACGATGTCAAGGACTTAATCAATCCCGTATACAATTCCCTTTGTCTAGCGGTACGATACTTGCCCGAGATTCGATCGTCGGTATCCCGATACCTTGTTCAATCTCGTTACCGGCAAGTCTCTTTACTCGTTCCGTAACACATCATCCCGTGATCAACTCCTTGATCACATTGTGCACATTATGATGATGTCCTACCAAGTGGGCCCAGAGATACCTCTCCGTTTACACGGAGTGACAAATCCCAGTCTCGATTCGTGCCAACCCAACAGACACTTTCGGAGATACCTGTAGTGTACCTTTATAGCCACCCAGTTACGTTGTGACGTTTGGCACACTCAAAGTACTCCTACGGTATCCGGGAGTTGCACAATCTCATGGTCTAAGGAAATGATACTTGACATTAGAAAAGCTTTAGCATACGAACTACACGATCTAGTGCTATGCTTAGGATTGAGTCTTGTCCATCACATCATTCTCCTAATGATGTGATCCCGTTATCAACGACATCCAATGTCCATGGTCAGGAAACCGTAACCATCTATTGATCAACGAGCTAGTCAACTAGAGGCTTACTAGGGACATGGTGTTGTCTATGTATCCACACATGTATCCGAGTTTCCTATCAATACAATTCTAGCATGGATAATAAACGATTATCATGAACAAGGAAATATAATAATAATCAATTTATTATTGCCTCTAGGGCATATTTCCAACATCGTCGTGATCCAAATCACCGATGATCCTAGTGCCGAACGGACGGCACCTCCGCGTTCAACACACGTACAACCCGGTGACGTGTCCTACGCCTTGATCCAGCAAGGGGAGAAGGAGAGGTTGGGGAAGACTCCGTCCAGCAGCAGCACGACGGCATGGTGGTGAAGGAGGAGCGTGGCAATCCTGCAGGGCTTCGCCAAGCACCGCGGGAGAAGAGGAGGACTTGGGAGAGGGGGAGGGCTGCGCCAAGACTTGGGTGCGGCTGCCATCCCACCCCCCACATATATATAGGGGTAAGGGAGAGGGGGGCCGGGCCCCTTAGATCCAATCTGAGGAGGGGCGGCGGCCAAGGGGGGTTGCCTTGCCCCCCAAGGCAAGGGGGCGCCTCCCTTTTTAGGGTTCCCCCAAACCCTAGGCGCATGGGCCCTAGGGGGGGAGGCGCCCAGCCACTAAGGGGCTGGTCCCTCTCCACATACAGCCCATAGGGCCCTCCAGGGCAGGTGGACCCTCCCGGTGGACCCCCGGAACCCCTCCGGTGGTCCCGGTACAATACCGGTAACCCCCGAATTATTCCGGTGACCGTATGATGACTTCCCATATATAAATCTTTACCTCCAGACCATTCTGGAACTCCTCGTGACGTCCAGGATCTCATCCGGGACTCCGAACAACATTCGGTAACCACGTATATCTATTCCCTATAACCCTAGCGTCATCGAACCTTAAGTGTGTAGACCCTACGGGCTCGGGAGTCATGCAAACATGGTCGAGACAACTCTCCGGTCAATAACCAATAGCGGGATCTGGATACCCATGTTGGCTCCCACATGCTCCACGATGATTTCATCGGATGAACCACGATGTCAAGGATTCAATCAATCCCATATACAATTCCCTTTGTCCATCGGTACGATACTTGCCCAAGATTTGATCGTCGGTATCCGATACCTTGTTCAATCTCGTTACTGGCAAGTCTCTTTACTCGTTCCGTAACACATCATCCCGTGATCAACTCCTTGGTCACATTGTGCACATTATGATGATGTCCTACCGAGTGGGCCCAGAGATACCTCTCCATTTACACGGAGTGACAAATCCCAGTCTCGATTCGTGCCAACCCAACAGACACTTTCGGAGATACCTATAGTAAACCTTTATAGCCACCCAGTTACGTTGTGACGTTTGGCACACCCAAAGCACTCCTACGGTATCCGGGAGTTGCACAATCTCATGGTCCAAGGAAATGATACTTGACATTAGAAAAGCTTTAGCATACGAACTACACGATCTTTGTGCTAGGCTTAGGATTGTGTCTTGTCCATCACATCATTCTCCTAATGATGTGATCCCGTTATCAACGACATCCAATGTCCATGGTCAGGAAACCGTAACCATCTATTGATCAACGAGCTAGTCAACTAGAGGCTTACTAGGGACATGGTGTTGTCTATGTATCCACACATGTATCTGAGTTTCCTATCAATACAATTCTAGCATGGATAATAAACGATTATCATGAACAAGGAAATATAATAATAACCAATTTATTATTGCCTCTAGGGCATATTTCCAACAGTCTCCCACTTGCACTAGAGTCAATAATCTAGTTCACATCGCCATGTGATTAACACTCACAGGTCACATCGCCATGTGACCAACATCCAAGAGTCTACTAGACTCAATGATCTAGTTCACATCACTATGTGATAACACTCAAAGAGTTCTGGTTTTGATCATGTTATGCTTGTGAGAGAGGTTGTAGTCAACGGGTCTTGCCATATTCAGATCCCTATGTATTTCGCAAAACTTTATATCGTAGATGCTGCTACCACATTCCACTTGGAGCTATTCCAAATTATTGCTTCATTATACGTATCCGGTATCTCTACTCAGAGCTATCCGGATAGGTGTTAAGCTTGCATCGACGTAACTCTTTACGTCGAACTCTTTATCACCTCCATAACCGAGAAATATTTCCTTATTCCTCCAATGATAATTTTGACCGCTATCTGGTTATCTACTCCTAGATCACATTTGTACCCTCTTGCCAGACATGTGGCAAGGCACACATCAGGTGCGGTACTTCAGCATGACATACCGTATAGAGCCTATGACAAAAGTATAGGGGACGACCTTCGTCCTTTCTCTTTCTTCTGCCGTGGTCAAGCTTTGAGTCTTACTCAACTTCACACCTTACAACTTAGGTAAGAACCCCTTCTTTGACTGATCTATTTTGAACTCCTTCAAAAACATGACAAGGTGTTCGTTCTTTGAAAGTATCATCAGGCCTCTTGATCTATCTCTATAGATCTTGATGCCTAGTATGTAAGCAGCTTTATCCAGGTCTTCCTTTGAAAAATACTCTTCAAACAACCATTTATGCTTTCCAGAAATTCTACATTATTTCGGATCAACAATATGTCATCCACATATACTTATCAGAAATGTTGTAGTGCTCCCACTCACTTTCTTGTAAATACAAGTTTCTAGCAAACATTGTATAAACCTAAAAGCTTTGATCACTCCATCAAAGCATATATTCCGATTCCGAGATGCTTGCTCTAGTCCATAGAAGAATCGCTGGAGCCAGCATACCTTTTAGCATCCTTAGGATCGAAAAAACCTTTTATTGTATCACATACAACTTTTTCTTACGAAAACTGGTAAGAAAACTTGCTTTGACATCCATCTGTCAGATTTCATAATCGAAAAATACAGCTAATGCTAACATGATTCCGACAGACTTAAGCATCGCTACGGGTGACAAATTCTCATCGTAGTCAACTCCTTGAACTTGTGAAAAGACTCTTTCCCACAAGTCGAGCTTCATAGACGGTAACATTACCGCCCACGTCCGTCTTCTTATTAAAGATCCATTTATCTCAATGTCTTGCCGATCATCGGGCAAGTCCACCAAAGTCCACACTTTGTTTTGATATATGGATCCTATCTCGGATTTCATGGCTTCTAACCATTTGTCGGAATACGGGCCCACCATCGCTTCTCCATAGCTCGTAGGTTCATTGTTGTCTAACAACATGATATCTAAGACAGGATTACCGTACTACTTAGGAGTAGTACATATCCTTGTCGACCTACGAGGTTCGATAGCAACTTGATCCGAAGCTTCATGATCACTATCATTAACTTCCTATTCAAAAGACGTAGGTGCCACAGAAAACATCTTTCTTTGTTGCATCATTCTCTGGTTGAAATAAAGGTTCGACAACCTCATCAAGTTCTATCTTCCTCCCACTCAATTCTTTCGAGAGAAACTCCTTCTCGAGAAAGGACCCGTTCTTAGCGACAAACAATTTGCCCTCGGACTTGAGATAGAAGGTATACCCTACTGTCACCTTTGGGTATCCTATGAAGATGTGTTTGTCTGCTTTGGGTTCGAGCTTCTCTGGCTGAAGCCTTAAGCATCGCAGCCCCAAACATTAAGAAACGACAACTTTGGTTTCTTGCCAAACCAATGTTCATACGACATCGTCTCAACGGACTTAGATGGTGTCCTATCTAAAGTGAATGCAGCTGTCTCTAACGCATAACCTCAAAATGAAAACGGTAGATTGATAAGAGACATCATAGATCGCACCATATCTCATAAGGTTCGATTACGACGTCCAAACACACCATTACCCTGTGGTGTTCCAGGTGGCTTCAACTATGAAACAATTCCACAATGTCTTAAGTGTTTGCCAAACTCATAACTCAGAAATTCTCATTGATCAGATCGTAGGAATTTGATCTTCTTGTTATATATGATGATTCTTAACTTCACTCTGAAATTGCTTGAACTTTTCAAACGTTTCAGACTTGTGCTTCATTAAGTAAATATACCTATATCTACTCAAATCGTCAGTGAAGATGAGAAAATAGCGATATCCACCGCACTCTTCAATTCTCATTGATCACACGCATCAGCATGTATGATTTCCAACAAGTTACTTGCCCATTTCATTGTACCTGAAAACGGGGTCTTAGTCATCCTGCCTATGAGGTGCATGTGTCAAGCGATTCAAGATCAAGTGACTCCAAACATCCATCGACATGGAGTTCCTTCATGCATCTTACGCCAATATGACCTAAGCGGCAGTGCCACAAGAAAGTGGTACTATCATTATTAACTCTACATCTTTTGGCGTGAACATGTGTATCACCACGACCGAGATTCAATGAACCATTCACATAGGGTGCATGACCATGAAAGGTATCATTCATGTAAACAGAATAACCATTATTCTCTAACTTAAATGAATGACCGTATTGCAATGAACATGATCTAATCATATTCATGCTCAACGTAGACACCTGATAACATTTATCTAGGTTCAATACTAATCCCGAAGGCAGATGGAGCGTGCGATGGTGATCTCATCAACTTTGGAAACACTTCCAACACACATCGTCACCTCGCCCTCAGCCAGTCTCCATTTAGTCCGTAGCTTTTGCTTCAAGTCACCAATAATAGTAACTGAACCGGTATCCAATACCCAGGTGCTACTAGGAGTACTAGTGAGGTACACATTAATAACACGTATATACTTTGTTGAAGTTGCCAGCCTTCTTATCTACCATGCATTTGGGGTAATTCCGCTGCCAGTGACCGTTCCCCTTACAATATAAGCACTTAGTCTCGGGTTTGGGTTCAACCTTGGGTTCCTTCACTGGAGCGGCAACTGGTTTGCCATCCATGAAGTTTCCCTTCTAGCCCTTGCCCTTCTTGAAACCAGTGGTCTTATTAAACCATCAACACTTGATGCTGCTTCTTGATTTCTACCTTTTGCGGTCTTAAGCACCACGAACAGCTCCGGGATCAACTCCATCCCTTGCATGTCATAGTTCATCACGAAGATCTAGTAGCTCAGTGATAGTGGCTAGAGAACTCTATCAATCACTATCTTATCTGGAAATTTCACTCCCACTGCTTTAAGTGATTGTAGCACCCAGACATTCTAAGCACATGCTCACTAGCTGAGCTATTCTCCTCCATCTTGTTGGCAAAAGAACTTGTCAGAGGTCTCACACCTCTCAACACGGGCATGAGCCTGAAATCCCAATTTCAACTCTTGGAACATCTCATATGTTCTATGGCGTTCAAAACGTCATTGGAATCCCGATTCTAAGCCGTAAAGTATGGTGCACTAAACTATCAAGTAGTCATCATGACGTGTCTGTCAGGTGTTCACAACATCCATAGACGATGTTGTAGGGGTTTGCACATCGAGCGTTGCATCAAAGACGTAAACCTTATGTGTAGCAGTGAGGACACTCCTCGGACTACGGACCTAGTCCGCATCATTGCTTACAATATCTTTCAACTTAATCTTTCTCTAGGAACGTATTGAAACAGGGAGCTACAATGTGAGCTATTTATTTACAACATATTTGCAAAGACAATTTAGACTATGTTCATGATAATTCAGTTCATCTAATCAAATTATTTAATGAACTCCCACTCAGATAGACATCCCTCCAGTCATCTAAGTATAACATGATCCGAGTTAACTAGGCCATGTCCGATCATCACGTGAGACGGACTAGTCAACATCGGTGAACATCTTCATGTTGATCGTATCTTCTATACGACTCATGCTCGACCTTTCGGTCTACCGTGTTCCGAGGCCATGTCTCTGTTGGAAATATGCCCTAGAGGCAATAATAAATTGATTATTATTATATTTCCTTGTTCATGATAATCGTTTATTATCCATGCTAGAATTGTATTGATAGGAAACTCAGATACATGTGTGAATACATAGACAACACCATGTCCCTAGTAAGCCTCTAGTTGACTAGCTCGTTGATCAATAGATGGTTACGGTTTCCTGACCATGGACATTGGATGTCGTTGATAACGGGATCACATCATTAGGAGAATGATGTGATGGACAAGACCCAATGCTAAGCATAGCACTAGATCGTGTAGTTCGTATGCTAAAGCTTTTCTAATGTCAAGTATCATTTCCTTAGACCATGAGATTGTGCAACTCCCGGATACCGTAGGAGTGCTTTGGGTGTGCTAAACGTCACAACGTAACTAGGTGGCTATAAAGGTACACTACGGGTATCTCCGAAAGTGTTTGTTGGGTTGGCATGAATCGAGACTGGGATTTGTCACTCCGTGTGACGGAGAGGTGTCTCTGGGCCCACTCGGTAGGACATCATCATAATGTGCACAATGTGATCAAGGAGTTGATCACGAGATGATGTGTTACGGAACGAGTAAAGAGACTTGTCGGTAACGAGATTGAACAAGGTATCGGGATACCGACGATCGAATCTCGGGCAAGTACGTACCGATAGACAAAGGGAATTGTATACGGGATTGATTAAGTCCTTGACATCGTGGTTCATCCGATGAGATCATCGTGGAACATGTGGGAGCCAACATGGGTATCCAGATCCCGCTGTTGGTTATTGACCGGAGAACGTCTCGGTCATGTCTACATGTCTCCCGAACCCGTAGGGTCTACACACTTAAGGTTTGATGACGCTAGGGTTATAAAGGAAGTTTGTATGTGGTTACTGAATGTTGTTCTGAGTCCCGGATGAGATCCCGGACGTCACGAGGAGTTCCGGAATGGTCCGGGGGTAAAGATTTATATATGGGAAGTCCTGTTTTGGTCACCGGAAAAGTTTCGGGGTTTATCGGTAATGTACCGGGACCACCGGAGGGGTCCGGGGGTCCACCGGGGGGGGCATGGGCCCCAGAGGCATACATGGGCCAAGTGTGAGAAGGCACCAGCCGCTAGGTGGGCTAGGGCGCCTCCCACCATGGCCCATGCGCCTAGAAAGGGGAGAGGGGGCAAACCCTAAGGGCAGATGGGCCCTAAGGCCCATGCTCCCTGCGCCTCCCTCTCCTCCCCCTCTTGGCCGCCACCCAAACCCATCTAGGGCTGCCGCCCCCCCTTAGGGGTGGGAACCCTAGAGGGGGCGCAGCCCCCTCCCCTTCCCCTATATATACTTGGCCTAGGGGCTGCCCAATACACACGATTTGATCTCTCCCTGTTGGTGCAGCCCTACCTCTCTTTCTCCTCGTTTCTTGCGGTGCTTGGCGAAGCCCTGCTGGAGTACCACGCTCCTCCACCACCACCATGCCGTTGTGCTGCTGCTGGATGGAGTCTTCCTCAACCTCTCCCTCTCTCCTTGCTGGATCAAGGCATGGGAGACGTCACCGGGCTGTACGTGTGTTGAACGCGGAGGTGTCGTCCGTTCGGCACTAGGATCATCAGTGATTTGGATCACGACAAGTACGACTCCATCAACCCCGTTCACTTGAACGCTTCCGCTTAGCGATCTACAAGGGTACGTAGATGCACTCTCCTTCCCCTTGTTGCTGGTCTCTCCATAGATAGATCTTGGTGACACGTAGGAAAATTTTGAATTTCTGTTACGTTCCCCAACAGTGGCATCATGAGCTAGGTCTATGCGTAGTTACTATGCACGAGTAGAACACAAAGTAGTTGTGGGTGTTGATTTCGTTCAATATGCTTACCGTTACTAGTCCAATCTTGATTCGGCGACATTATGGGATGAAGCGGCCCAGACCAACCTTACACGTACGCTTACATGAGACCGGTTCCACCGACTGACATGCACTAGTTGCATAAGGTGGCTGGCGGGTGTCTGTCTCTCCCACTTTAGTCGGACCGGATTCGATGAAAAGGGTCCTTATGAAGGGTAAATAGCAATTGGCATATCATGTTGTGGTCTTTGCGTAGGTAAGAAACGTTCTTGCTAGAAACCCATAGCAGCCACGTAAAACATGCAAACAACAATTAGAGGACGTCTAACTTGTTTTTGCAGGGTATGCTATGTGATGTGATATGGCCAAAGGATGTGATGGATGATATATGTGATGTATGAGATGATCATGTTCTTGTAATAGGAATCACGACTTGCATGTCGATGAGTATGACAACCGGCAGGAGCCATAGGAGTTGTCTTAATTTATTTATGACCTGCGTGTCAACATAAATGTCATGTAATTACTTTACTTTATTGCTAATCGTTAGCTATAGTAGTAGAAGTAATAGTTGACGAGACAACTTCAAGAAGACACGATGATGGAGATCATGATGATGGAGATCATGGTGTCATGCCGGTGACAAGATGACCATGGAGCCCCAAGATGGAGATCAAAGGAGCTATACGATATTGGCCATATCATGTCACTATTATTTGATTGCATGTGATGTTCATCAAGTTTATACATCTTATTTGCTTAGAACGACGGTAGTAAATAAGATGATCCCTCATTAAAATTTCAAGAAAGTGTTCCCCCTAACTGTGCACCGTTGCGACAGTTCGTTGTTTCGAAGCACCACGTGATGATCGGGTGTGATAGATTCTAACGTTCACATACAACGGGTGTAAGACAGATTTACACACGCGAAACACTTAGGTTGACTTGACGAGCCTAGCATGTGTACAGACATGGCCTCGGAACACAGAAGATTGAAAGGTCGAGCATGAGTCGTATGGTAGATACGATCAGCATGAAGATGTTCACCGATGTTGACTAGTCCGTCTCACATGATGATCGGACACGGCCTAGTTGACTCGGATCATGTAATCACTTAGATGACTAGAGGGATGTCTATCTGAGTGGGAGTTCATAAGATGAACTTGTTTATCCGGAACATAGTCAAAAAGGATTTTGCAAATTATGTCGTAGCTCGCGCTTTAGTTCTACTGTTTAGATATGTTCCTAGAGAAAAAAATTAGTTGAAAGTTGATAGTAGCAATTATGCGGACTAGGTCCGTAAACTGAGGATTGTCCTCAGTGCTTCTTAGAAGGCTTATGTCCTTAATGCACCGCTCAGTGTGCTGAACCTCGAACATTGTCTGTGGATGTTGCGAACATCTGACATACACGTTTTGATAACTACATGATAGTTCAGTTAAACGGTTTAGAGTTGAGGCACCGAAGACGGTTTTGAAACGTCACAAAACATATGAGATGTTTCGAGGGCTGAAATTGGAAATTCAGGCTCGTGCCCACGTCAAGAGGTATAAGACCTCCGACGATTTTCTTAGCCTGCAAACTAAGGGAGAAAAGCTCAATTGTTGAGCTTGTGCTCAGATTGTCTGAGTACAACAATCATTTGAATCGAATGGGAGTTGATCTTCCAGATAAGATAGTGATGTTTCTCCGAAGTCATTACCACCAAGCTGCTAGAGCTTCGTGATGAACTATAATATATCAGGGACATATATGATGATCCTTGAGATATTCGCGATGTTTGACACCAAAGTAGAAATCAAGAAGGAGCATCAATTGTTGATGGTTGGTGAAACCACTAGTTTCAAGAAGGGCAAGGGCAAGAAGGGATACTTCATGAAACGGCAATTCAGCTGCTGCTCTAGTGAAGAGACCCAAGGTTGAACCCAAACCCGAGACTAAGTGCTTCTGTAATAAGGGGAACAGCCACTGGAGCAGAATTACCCTAGATACTTGGTAGATTAGAAGGCTGGCAAGGTCGATAGAAGTATATTGGATATACATTGTGTTGATGTGTACTTTACTAGTACTCCTAGTAGCACCAGGGCATTAGATACCGGTTCGGTTGCTAAGTGTTAGTAACTCGAAATAAAAGCTACGGAATAAACGGAGACTAGCTAAAGGTGAGATGACGATATGTGTTGGAAGTATTTCCAAGGTTGATCAAATATCGTACGCTCCCTCTACCATCGAGATTGGTGTTTGCGTTGAGCATAGACATGATTGGATTATGTCTATCGCAATACGGTTATTCATTTAAGGAGAATAATGGTTACTCTGTTTATTTGAATAATACCTTCAATGGTCTTGCACCTAAAATGAATGATTTATTGAAATCTCGATCGTAGTGATACACATATTCATGCCAAAAGATAAGTAATGATAGTACCACCTACTTGTGGCACTACCACGTAAGTCATATCGGTACAAAACGCATGAAGAAGCTCCATGTTGATGGATCTTTGGACTCAGTCATTTTTGAAAAGTTTGAGACATGCGAACCATGTCTATTGGTGTATATGCATGAAGAAACTCCATGCAAATGGATCGTTTGGACTCACTTGGTTTTGAATCACTTGAGACATGCAAATCATACCACATGGGCAAGATGACTGAAAGCCTCGTTTTCAGTGAAATGGAACTAGAAAGCAACTTGTTGGAAGTAATACATTTTGATGTGTGCAGTCCAATGAGTGCTGAGGCATGTAGTGGATATCGTTATGGTCTTACTTCACAGATGATTTGAGTAGATGTTGAGTATATTTACTTGATGAATCACGAGTCTGAATTATTTAAAGGTTCAAGTAATTTCAGGGTGAAGTTGAAAGATCGTCGTGACAAGAGGATAAAAGATCTATGATATGATCATAGAGATGAATATCTGAATTACGAGTTTGGCACATAATTAAGACATTGTGGAAATTGTTTCACAACTAATACAGCCTGGAACACCATAGTGTGATGGTGTGTCCGAACATCATAACTGCACCCTATTGGATATAATGCATACCATGATGTCTCTTATCTACCACAATAATTTATGGGTTAGGCATTAGAGACAACCACATTCACTTTAAATAGGGCACCACGTAATTTCGATGAGATGACACCGTATGAACTATGGTTTAGAGAAACCTAAGCTATCATTTCTTAAAAAGTTTGGGGCTGTGACGCTTATGTGAAAAAGTTTCAGGCTGATAAGCTCGAACCCAAAGCGGATAAATGCATCTTCATAGGACATCCAAAACAGTTGGGTATACCTCCTGTCTCAGATCCGAAAGCAATAAGGGATTGTTTCTAGAATCGGGTCCTTTCTCGAGGAAAAGTTTCTCTCGAAAGAATTGAGTGGGAGGATGGTGGAGACTTGATGAGGTTATTGAACCGTCTCTTCAACTAGTGTGTGGCAGGGCACAGGGAGTTGTTCCTGTGGCGTCTACACCAATTGAAGTGGAAGCTTATGATGGTGATCATGAAACTTCAGATCAAGTCACTATCAAACCTCGTAGGATGACAAGGATGCGTACTACTTCAGAGTGGTACATAACCCTGTCTTAGAAGTCATGTTGCTAGACAACAATGAACCTACGAGCTATGGAGAAGCGATGGTGGGCCTGGATTCCGATAAATGGCTCGAGGCCATAAAAATCCGAGAGAGGATCCATGTATGAAAACAAAGTGTAGACTTTGGCAGAACGGCTCGATGGTCGTAAGGCTGTTGAGTACAGATGGATTTTAAAAGGAAGACGGACAATGATGGTAAGTATCACCATTAAGAAAGCTCGACTTGTCATTAAGATGTTTTCCGACAAGTTCAAGGAGTTGACTACGATGAGACTTTCTCACTCGTAGCGATGCTAAGAGTCTGTTGGAATTATATTAGAAATTACTGCATCATTTATGAAATCTTGCAGATAGGATGTCAAAACATTGTTTCCTCGACGATTTTTGAGGAAAGGTTGTATGTGATACAACGGGAAGGTTTTGTCAATCCTGAAATATGCTAATAAGTATGCAAAGCTCCAGCAATCCTTCTAAGGACTGGAGTAAGCATCTCGGAGTTGGAATGTATGCTTTGATGAGATGATCAAAGATTTTGGTGTATACAAAGTTTATGAGAAACTTGTATTTCCAAAGAAGTGAGTGGGATCACTATAGAATTTCTGATAAATATATGTTGTTGACATATTGTTGATCAGAAATGACGTAGAATTTCTGGAAAGCATATAGGGTTATTTGGAAAGTGTTTTTTTCAATGGAAAGCCTGGATTAAGCTATTTGAACATTGAGCATCAAGATCTATAAGGATAGATCAAAACGCTTAATGGTACTTTCAAATGAGCACATTCCTTGACATGATCTTGAAGGTGTTCCAGATGGATCAGTCAAAGAAGGAGTTCTTGCCTGAGTTGTAAGGTATGAAGTTAAGACTTAAAGCTCGACCACGACAGAATAGAGAGAAAGGACGAAGGTCGTCCCCTATGCTTAAAACATAGGCTCTACAGTATGCTATGCTGTGTACCGCACCTGAAGTGTGCCTTGCCATGAGTCAGTCAAGGGGTACAAGAGTGATCCAAGAATGGATCACAGGACAGCGGTCAAAGTTATCCTTAGTAACTAGTGGACTAAGGAATTTTCTCGATTATGAAGGTGGTAAAAGAGTTCGTCGTAAAGGGTACGCCGATGCAAACTTTGACACTAATCCAGATTATTCTGAGTAGTAAACTGGATTCGTATAGTAGAACAGTTATTTGGAATAGCTCCAAATAGAGCGTGGTAGCTGCATCTAGGAGATGACATAGAGATTTGTAAAGCACACACGGATCTGAAAGGTTCAGACCCGTTGACTATAACCTCTCTCACAAGCATAACATGATCAAACCCAGAACTCATCGAGTGTTAATCACATGGTAAATGTGAACTAGATTATTGACTCTAGTAAACTCTTTGGGTGTTAGTCACATGGGGATGTGACCTTGAGTGTTAATCACATATCGATGTGAACAAGATTATTGACTCTAGTGCAAGTGGGAGACTGTTGGAAATGTGCCCTAGAGGCAATAATAAATTGATTATTATTATATTTCCTTGTTCATGATAATCGTTTATTATCCATGCTAGAATTGTATTGATAGGAAACTCAGATACATGTGTGAATACATAGACAACACCATGTCCCTAGTAAGCCTCTAGTTGACTAGCTCGTTGATCAATAGATGGTTACGGTTTCTTGACCATGGACATTGGATGTCGTTGATAACGGGATCACATCATTAGGAGAATGATGTGATGGACAAGACCCAATCCTAAGCATAGCACTAGATCGTGTAGTTCGTATGCTAAAGCTTTTCTAATGTCAAGTATCATTTCCTTAGACCATGAGATTGTGCAACTCCCGGATACCGTAGGAGTGCTTTGGGTGTGCCAAACGTCACAACATAACTGGGTGGCTATAAAGGTACACTACGGGTATCTCCGAAAGTGTCTGTTGGGTTGGCACGAATCGAGACTGGGATTTGTCACTCCGTGTGACGGAGAGGTGTCTCTGGGCCCACTCGGTAGGACATCATCATAATGTGCACAATGTGATCAAGGAGTTGATCACGGGATGATGTGTTACGGAACGAGTAAAGAGACTTGCCGGTAACGAGATTGAACAAGGTATCGGGATACCGACGATCGAATCTCGGGCAAGTATCGTACCGATAGACAAAGGGAATTGTATACGAGATTGATTAAGTCCTTGACATCGTGGTTCATCCGATGAGATCATCGTGGAACATGTGGGAGCCAACATGGGTATCCAGATCCCGCTGTTGGTTATTGACCGGGGAACGTCTCGGTCATGTCTGCATGTCTCCCGAACCCGTAGGGTCTACACACTTAAGGTTCGATGACGCTAGGGTTATAAAGGAAGTTTGTATGTGGTTACCGAATGTTGTTCGGAGTCCCGGATGAGATCCCGGACGTCACGAGGAGTTCCGGAATGGTCCGGGGGAAAATATTTATATACGGGAAGTCCTATTTTGGTCACCGGAAAAGTTTCGGGGTTTATCGGTAATGTACCGGGAC
>NC_041388.1:635582021-635588817 GCF_002162155.2 Triticum dicoccoides | reverse complement strand
CAAGTGTGAGAAGGCACCAGCCCCTAGGTGGGCTAGGGCGCCTCCCACCATGGCCCATGCGCCTAGAAAGGGGAGAGGGGGCAAACCCTAAGGGCAGATGGGCCCTAAGGCCCATGCCCCCTGCGCCTCCCTCTCCTCCCCCTCTTGGCCGCCACCCAAACCCATCTAGGGCTGCCGCCCCCCCTTAGGGGTGGGAACCCTAGAGGGGGCGCAGCCCCCTCCCCTTCCCCTATATATACTTGGCCTAGGGGCTGCCCAATACACACGATTTGATCTCTCCCTGTTGGTGCAGCCCTACCTCTCTTTCTCCTCGTTTGTTGTGGTGCTTGGCGAAGCCCTGCTGGAGTACCACGCTCCTCCACCACCACCACGCCGTTGTGCTGCTGCTGGATGGAGTCTTCCTCAACCTCTCCCTCTCTCCTTGCTGGATCAAGGCATGGGAGACGTCACCGGGCTGTACGTGTGTTGAACGCGGAGGTGCCGTCCGTTCGGCACTAGGATCATCGGTGATTTGGATCACGACGAGTACGACTCCATCAACCCCGTTCACTTGAACGCTTCCGCTTAGCGATCTACAAGGGTATGTAGATGCACTCTCCTTCCCCTCGTTGGTGGTCTCTCCATAGATAGATCTTGGTTACACGTAGGAAAATTTTGAATTTCTGCTACGTTCCCCAACAGTCTGTACATGCTAGGCTCGTCAAGTCAACCTAAGTGTATTGCGTGTGTAAATCTGGCTTACACCCGTTGTATTCGAACGTTAGAATCTATCACACCCGATCATCACGTGGTGCTTCGAAACAACAAACCTTCGCAACGATGCACAGTTAGGGGGAACACTTTTCTTAAAATTATTACGAGGGATCATCTTATTTAAGCTACCGCCGTTCTAAGAAAATAAGATGTAAAACATGATAAACATCACATGCAATCAAATAGTGACATGATATGGCCAATATCATTTTGCTCCTTCTGATCTCCATCTTCGGGGCTCCATGATCATTGTTGTCACCGGCATGACACCATGATCTCCATCATCATGATCTCCATCATCGTGTCTTCTTGAAGTTGTCTCGTCATCTATTACTTCTACTACTATGGCTAATGCTTTAGCAATAAAGTAAAGTAATTACATGACGTTTATGTTGACACGCAGGTCATAAATAAATAAAGACAACTCCTATGGCTCCTGCCGGTTGTCATACTCATCGACATGCAAGTCGTGATTCCTATTACAAGAACATGATCATCTCATACATCACATATATCATTCATCACATCCTTTGTTTATATCACATCACAAAACACTTGCTGCAAAAACAAGTTAGACGTCCTCTAATTGTTGTTGCAAGTTTTTACGTGGCTGCTATAGGTTTCTAACAAGAACGTTTCTCACCTACGCCAAAACCACAACGTGAATTGCCAATTTCTATTTACCCTTCATAAGGACCCTGTTCATCGAATCCGATCCGACTAAAGTGGGAGAGACAGACACCCGCCAGCCACCTTATGCAACTAGTGCATGTCAGTCGGTGGAACCGGTCTCACGTAAGCGCACGTGTAAGGTTGGTCCGGGCCGCTTCATCCCACAATGCCGCCGAATCAAGATAAGACTAGTGACAGTAAGATAATTGACAATATCGACGCCCACAACTACTTTGTGTTCTACTCGTGCATAGAAACTACGCATAGACCTAGCTCATGATGCCACTAATGGGAAATGTAGCAGAAATTCAAAATTTTCTACGCATCACCAAGATCAATCTATGGAGAAGTCTAGCAACGAGGGAAGGAGAGTGCATCTACATACCCTTGTAGATCGCTAAGCGGAAGCGTTCAAGTGAACGGGGTTGATGGAGTCGTACTCGTCGTGATCCAAATCACCGATGATCCTAGTGCCGAACGGACGGCACCTCCGCGTTCAACACACGTACAGCCCGGTGACGTCTCCTACGCCTTGATCCAGCAAGGGGAGAAGGAGAGGTTGGGGAAGACTCCGTCCAGCAGCAGCACGACGACATGGTGGTGAAGGAGGAGCGTGGCAATCCTGCAGGGCTTCGCCAAGCACCGCGGGAGAAGAGGAGGACTTAGGAGAGGGGGAGGGTTGCGCCAAGACTTGGGTGCGGCTGCCCTCCCACCCCCCACATATATATAGGGGTAAGGGAGAGGGGGGCCGGCCCCCTCAGATCCAATCTGAGGAGGGGCGGCGGCCAAGGGGGGTTGCCTTCCCCCCAAGGCAAGGGGGGCGCCCCCTTTTTAGGGTTCCCCCAAACCCTAGGCGCATGGGCCCTAGGGGGGAGGCGCCCAACCCACTAAGGGGCTGGTCCCTCTCCACATACAGCCCATAGGGCCCTCCGGGGCAGGTGGACCCTCCCGGTGGACCCCCGGAACCCCTCCGGTGGTCCCGGTACAATACCGGTAACCCCCGAATTATTCCGGTGACCGTATGATGACTTTCCATATATAAATCTTTACCTCCGGACCATTCCGGAACTCCTTGTGACGTCCAGGATCTCATCCGAGACTCCGAACAACATTCGGTAACCACGTATATATATTCCCTATAACCCTAGCGTCATCGAACCTTAAGTGTGTAGACCCTACGGGCTCGGGAGTCATGCAGACATGGCCGAGACAACTCTCCGGTCAATAACCAATAGCGGGATATGGATACCCATGTTGGCTCCCACATGCTCCACGATGATTTCATCGGATGAACCACAATGTCAAGGATTCAATCAATCCCGTATACAATTCCCTTTGTCCATCGGTACGATACTTGCCCAAGATTCGATCGTCGGTATCCGATACCTTGTTCAATCTCGTTACTGGCAAGTCTCTTTACTCGTTCGGTAACACATCATTCCGTGATCAACTCCTTGGTCACATTGTGCACATTATGATGATGTCCTACCGAGTGGGCCCAGAGATACCTCTCCGTTTACACGGAGTGACAAATCCCAGTCTCGATTCGTGCCAACCCAACAGACACTTTCGGAGATACCTGTAGTGAACCTTTATAGCCACCCAGTTACGTTGTGACGTTTGGCACACCCAAAGCACTCCTACGGTATCCGGGAGTTGCACAATCTCATGGTCCAAGGAAATGATACTTGACATTAGAAAAGCTTTAGCATACGAACTACACGATCTTTGTGCTAGGCTTAGGATTGAGTCTTGTCCATCACATCATTCTCCTAATGATGTGATCCCATTATCAACGACATCCAATGTCCATGGTCAGGAAACCGTAACTATCTATTGATCAACGAGCTAGTCAACTAGAGGCTTACTAGGGACATGGTGTTGTCTATGTATCCACACATGTATCTGAGTTTCCTATCAATACAATTCTAGCATGGATAATAAACGATTATCATGAACAAGGAAATATAATAATAACCAATTTATTATTGCCTTTAGGGCATATTTCCAACAGAGACGACCCCGGAATGTACGTGTGTTGAACACGGAGGCGCCGCCCGTTCGGCGCTTGGATCGGATCTTCCGCGATTTGAATCGCCGCGAGTATGACTCCATGAATCGCGTTCTTATAACGCTTCCGCTTAGCGATCTTCAAGGGTATGAAGATGCACTCCCTCTCTCTCGTTGCTAGCATCTTCTAGATTGATCTCGGTGACACGTAGATTTTTTTTGAATTATTACTACGTTCTCAACAGTACCTGGGGAAGCGGGAGGCCGCACGACGCCTCCAGAGCGAAGGATGACGTCTGGTACGAGTGCACGCGCTCATGCTAGTTGTCGCTGCATCCTCATTGTCAACTACTTCCACCTATGGAATTGGATCGGGGATCAGACGCATATGCACTCTAGAAACTCGTCCAAAACACAAAATCCTAGCCTCTAGAAGACATCCGAAGAGGAACTTATCCAAGGATTTCACAGCCGCAACTCCGCATCGAGAGGGCTTCCTCATCATCATCTCCATCTAGGGGTGGAAACTAGTAGTGGATAATCCGAAATATCTGATTTTCATATTCGAGAAAATGTCTATTCGTATCAGAAACATCCGCATCCGAACTAAAATGTAAATGCAAATTATCCATATATGGATTTATTTAAAAATAAAAAAATATGGTATGAGATTTTGACACAAATATGAATATGAAATGGATATATCCGTATCCGAATAAAATTATGGGAGGTAATTTTCAAAATTCTAGACCCAATACTCCAATTATCCAACATAAAAGCCAAATAAGTGATCAAATTTTACTCTTTGTATGATTAATCTTAGAAATCTATTATATAATTAAAACATAAGACAAAATAAGACACCATGTTCTTCCACATAGGCTAAACTAATATACATCGTTGATCAATAATACTTACAGTTGAGATTTAAAGATATTACGTTACATGTCTAAAATTATATATATTGAACATACACGTACAAGGTGCATGAATAAAAAATTGAAAAGAATCAACTTAAAAAAAGTTGAAAAAAGAGAGGAGTTTGGATTGGCACACCCGGCCGCACATATACGAGACCATGAACCAACCTTGTTATCCCCGGCCTACCAGGGTTCAAATCTGGTGCTCGCATTTATCCTGAATTTATTTTGGAAATTTCGGCGACACGCATTCAGTGGGAGGAGACGTTCCCGTCAACTACGAGGCACCTTCGGTGACTTCATAAAATCTCAAGATGATATGCCGGCTCAGTCTGTCGGAGATGCTTTTTTTTGAACTGTCTGTCGGAGATGCTCATAGGATAAGATGTGCGTGAAAAAAAAGACAGAATCACTGCATGTCCTAATAAAAAAGAAAAGAAGGAAATAAAAAAGAAGTGCTGGCAAGATCAAATCGTAGGCAAACAAGGAAACTTACGGGCATCACATATCTACACGGGTCCTATCCCGATAGGAAAAAAGCAAGGACGTGCAGAACACCTGGTTGCAAGAAAAAATTGGACCGGCCGCGTAGCACCAGCCAGCCAGCCAGCCAATTATTTGAACATCCACTGTAGCACCTAAGAGTTCTCACGGTAAAAGCATGCACAGCAGCCGCCGCTCTACAGCTGATCCTCACGCAGCAGCCGCCGGCGTTCGTGGCGTCGCCTTTCAGTCATCGGCACACACATCAGCCACCGCCACAAGCATACGAACAACACATCGAGTTGGCCGACCCACCAGGTCACCACCCCATGGCACCACACGCATCTACCGGCAGCAATGGGCAACGACGACTTAGCCACATCCGGCGAGCTCCGCTGCTCCAGTCGAGGTAATAATAGACAAATGAAGTCCTTTTCTTGAATTCACCTTGCAGATGCCATCTAAATTTTGTTCGAATCTGAACGGTGCTATTTAATCACAAATCATGCCAAGCCAAGTACTACTATCTACTCCCTCCGTTTCTAAATGTAAGTTTTTGTAGAGATTTCACTATGAACACTATATGAATGTATCTAGTAATGTGGATTTTTGGGACATGTGGCCACGCGCTGCCGATATCCAGTCCGTCCGCCCGCGCGTCGTGATTCCTACTTTTAATAGGCCCTCTGGCAATACGAGGCGGCATGATTCACAGGGGTGAGAATACACCTCTTTATACGATGTGCTGTGTGGCCTATGACGCATTTAAGTTTCATATGAATACACGAACGAGACAGTGCCTCGATCTAGGAATAAATTCTTCTGGGTGTCTGGTGGGCGTGATTGGAGTGGTTGTCCGGTGAACTCACTGCACATCCTGTGTCACCACGTCTGCAGCAAGGTGTGGAGATGGAGTCCGCGGAGACGGAGATCAGGTCAGGACGTCTAGACCAATCTTTCTGTGATGGGTTTCATTGTTTCAAAGTGGATGAAAACATGTTTTGAAATATGAGGGCTAAATTTTTGAATGAGTGTTTTTTTAGCCAAACAGAAGAAACGTGTTTTTTACAAGTGATCCCCATGATCATTTCATGAGTGGGTGAAACATTTTATGGAATGAGAGAATTGAAATTAATTCAACGAGTTAAATAAGTTTCCCAACTATACCCACAATGACTTACCATTTCCCGATAGGGGAGAAATCAAATTTTATTATGTTTATCCTTTTTCATATATAAAATTATCAGTACAACTAGTACCCATGAGCACTATCATGGTTTTCATTGTTTTGTACATTTAGCTACTCTCCATCAGCAGAATCATGGTTTTTATTGTTTCAAAATGGGTGGAACCATGTTATTGAAGAAGGAGGAAACAGATGTTTTTTGAAATGAGTGTAAATTATTATCGAAAGAGAAAAAACCATTTTTCCAAGCAGAAACAATGATTGTTGTGGGCAAGTTTTACAAATTGATATATCAAGTTTCTCGATTGATATTTGTTCAAATGGAGACCTGTACCCACAATGGGTTGATTTTTTTTCGACAAGGGAGAAAACAAATTTTATTATGTTTGTCCATTTTTTATATAAAAAATGATTTGATCAGTGCAACTACTACCCATGAGCACTATCATGGGTTTCATTGTTTCGAAGTGGATGAAAACATGTTTTCAAATATGAGGGCTAAATTTTTGAATGAGTGTTTTTTTAGTTGAACAGAAGATACGTTTTTTACAAGTGATCCCCATGATCATTTCATGAGTGGGTGAAACATCACACTGGTGGAAAAAGGGCCTTTGGTCGCGGTTCGCAACTGCCATTAGTCGCGGTTGCGCAACTGCGACCGAACGGGCGCGACTAAAGCCCCCCCCCCTTTAGTCGCGGTTGCTTAAGAACCGCGACTAAAGGCCCGTCCACGTGGGCGCCAGGTGGCCGTCGGGGCGGAGGACCTTTAGTC
>NC_041388.1:635581264-635581717 GCF_002162155.2 Triticum dicoccoides | reverse complement strand
GTCGGAAGCGAGCTTCTGGACTAAGCATCCACCGGAGGTTATTCCTCTGAGCATTGGTATCACTCGGAACCCGCTCAGAGGTGTATCTCCGGATCATCTCACGGACATAGTATCCACATAGATTGATCATTTCTTGTTTTTCTTCTGTTTTTCTTTTGTTTTCTTCTTCTTTCTTTCTTCTTCTTCCTTTTTCTTTCTTGTTTTTTCTTCTTCCTTTTTCTTTCTTCTTTCTTTCTTCTTTCTTTTTTTCTTCTTCCTTTTTTTTCTTCTTTCTTTTTTTCTTCTGTTGTTTTCTTCCTTTTTCTTTTTTTCTTCCCTTTTCCTTTTTTCTTCCTTTTTCTTGTTTTTCTTCTGTTTTTCTTTTGTTTTCTTCTTCCTTCTTTCTTCTTCTTCCTTTTTCCTTTTTCTTTCTTCTTCTTCTTCCTTTTTCTTCTTCCTTCTTCTTCTTCTGCC
>NC_041388.1:635535077-635579901 GCF_002162155.2 Triticum dicoccoides | reverse complement strand
GCATGATGTACTGATCGTTTTCTTATCTTTCCGTTTCCTCGGTTTGCTACTCATGTCCTTCAAATAAAAAACCTGAGCGACATCTTTGGCAAGGACGAATGGTTCGTCAAGGTAACCAAGATTGTTGAAATCCACCATTGTCATTCCGTATTGCTCGTCCACCTTTACCCCACCTCCTGTTAGCTTGAACCATTTGCACCGGAACAAAGGGACCTTAAAGGAGGGTCCATAGTCAAGTTCCCATATCTCCTCTATGTAACCATAATATGTGACCTTTTGCCCATTCTCGGTTGCTGCATCAAAGCGGACACCACTGTTTTGGTTGGTGCTCTTTTTATCTTGGACGATCATGTAAAATGTATTCCCATTTATCTCGTACCCTTGGAAAGTCGTTATAGTCGAAGATGGTGTCTTGGCCAACATGTACAGCTGATCTACAACATCATTGTCATTCATTAAAAGGATTTCCTTCCGATCGTGCCTTTTCCACTTAGTCTCCCCTCGTGCCGCGATCGAGGAAGACCAATCGGCTTAAGATCAGGAACAAAGTCAACACAAAACTCAATTACCTCCTCATTTCCATAGCCCTTGGCGATGCTTCCTTCTGGCCTAGCACGGTTACGAACATATTTCTTTAATACTCCCATGAACCTCTCGAAGGGGAACATATTGTGTAGAAATACAGGACCGAGAACGAAAATCTCTTCGACTAGGTGAACCAGGAGGTGCGTCATAATATTGAAGAAGGATGGCGGGAACACCAACTCGAAACTGACAAGGCATTGGATCACATCGTTCTGTAACCGTGGTAGAACTTCTGGATTGATTACCTTCCGAGAGATTGCATTGAGGAATGCACATAGCTTCACAATGGCTACTCGAACATTTTCCGGCAGGAGCCCCCTCAAAGCAATCGGAAGCAATTGCGTCATAATCACGTGGCAGTCGTGAGACTTCAGGTTTTGGAACTTTTTCTCCGCCATGTTTATTATTCCCTTTATATTGGACGAGAATCCAGACGGGACCTTCATACTACTCAGGCATTCAAAAAAGATGACCTTCTCTTCTTTGGTCAGAGCGTAGCTGGCACGACCTTGAAACCATTCCGGATGCCGGTCATCAGGGTCTTTCAAACGTTGCTGGTCCTGTCGTGCTTCCTTTGTATCATTTGTCTTCCCATACACGCCCAAGAAGCTTAGGAGGTTCACGCAAATATTCTTCGTAACGTGCATCACGTCGATTGCAGAGCGGACATCTAGGACTTTCCAATATTCTAGCTCCCAGAATATAGATTTCTTCTTCCACATGGCTGCGTGCCCGTCAGCTCCCTTCGGAACTGATTGTCCGCCAGGACCCTTTCCAAAGATGACTTTCAAATCCTTGACCATATCAAATACCTCAGCACCAGTGCGTTCCGCAGGCTTCGGCCGGTGATCTGCCTTGCCGTTGTAATGCTTGCCTTTCTTTCTTACTGGATGAATTTTCGGAAGAAATCGACGATACCCAAGGTACACGTTCTTCTTACAATTTGGCAAATGTACACTTTCAGTCTCATGTAAGCAGTGCGTGCATGCATTGTATCCCTTATTTGACAGTCTCGAAAGGTTACTAAGAGCAGGCCAATCGTTGATGGTTACGAAAAGCAACGCTAGTAGGTCAAATTCCTCTTGTTTGTGCTCATCCCACACACGGACACCACCCCACAGCTGTAAAAGTTCATCAACTAATGGCCTTAGGTACACATCGATGTCGTTGCCGGGTTGCTTCGGACCTTGGATGAGCACTGGCATCATAATGAACTTCCGCTTCATGCACAACCAAGGAGGAAGGTTGTAGATGCATAGAGTCACGGGCCAGGTGCTATGGCTGGAGCTCTGCTCGCCAAAAGGATTCATGCCATCCGTACTTAGAGCAAATCTTATGTTCCTTGCGTCAGCTGCAAAATCTTTGAACCATCTGTCGATCTTTCTCCATTGCGTTCCATCTGCGATGTGTCTCAACTCCCCGTCCGACTTACGGTCCTCTTTGTGCCATCGCAACAACTTGGCATGCTCTTTGTTCCTGAACAGACGTTTCAACCGTGGTATTATAGGAGCATACCACATCACCTTGGCGGGAACCCTCTTCCTGGGTTTCTGGCCCTCAACATCGTCACCAGGGTCATCGCCTCTGATCTTATAACGCAATGCAGTGCATACCGGGCATTCATTCAAATTCTCGTATTCACCGCGGTAGAGGATGCAGTCGTTGATGCATGCATGTATCTTCAGAACCTCTAAACCTAGAGGGCAGACAACCTTCTTTGCTTCGTACGTACTGGCGGGCAACTCGTTATCCTTTGGAAACATATTCTTCAACATTTTCAGCAAGTCTTCAAATGCCGAGTCAGCTACACCTGCCTCTGCCTTCCATTTCAGCAAATCCAATGTGCAGCCCAGCTTTTTCAGACCATCATCGCATCCGGGGTACAGCGCCTTTCTGTGATCCTCTAACATGCGATCCAAATTCTCCCTCTCCTTTTCAGTTTCGCAGCGTCTCCGTGCATCAGCAATGGTCCGACCAAGATCATCAACGGGATCATCACGTGCCTCTTCTTCACCTTCCCCTTCACCTTCAGCATCCTCCATGAAAGTATCACCGAAATGAGCAAGATAGCTTTCATCGATGAAATCATCCCCTTCTTCATCTTCTTCCATTATAACCCCTCTTTCTCCATGCTTGGTCCAACAATTATAGCTTGGCATGAAACCGTGCCGAAGCAGATGCATGTGAACATCTCTTGAGGAAGAGTAACCCTTCTGATTCTTACAGATAACACATGGACAGATAACAAAACCCCCCTGCTTGTTCGCATTAGCCACTACAAGGAAATCTTTCAAACCCGTAGTGAACTCGCCGGAGAGTCGGTTACCGTACATCCATTGCCGATTCATCTGCATTATTATAATATAAAATATATAATTAACCATCATGCATTTGTTAAACTAACTAGCTACAAACAATATAAATTAAACAATGAACTGCACACATGCATATTTTATCAATGACACACATGCATGAAAGGTTCAGGTTGCTAACCGCGATCGAGGAGGAAAAAATAAATGAGGAACCTCAAGTGTGGCTCCAACACTTCATATCATGTTTGTTTCACCCTCTTAGGGCATTTCATCAAACACCTTGTGTGCATAAGAGGAACCAAAAGCAAACCTACACCCCCTTGTGAAGCTTGTGAAGAGAAGTGGCACCAAATGGCTAAGTGAGCGTGCTGAACTGGTATATATAGGGGAGGAGCTTTAGTCGCGGTTGGCCTGGCCAACCGCGACTAAAGGCCTTTGCGCACCTTTAGTCGCGGTTGGCCTGGCCAACCGCGACTAAAGCCCCTCACGTGCACCAGCTGGCCACCGAGCGCCCTGGGCCCAGGCCTTTGGTCGCGGTTCGTCTGCTGAACCGCGACTAAAGACTTCATTAGTCGCGGTTCCTACAGTTTCGCGACTAATGGGGCTGGACGGAAGCCTCTTTTTCTACCAGTGTCAATGGGTTGCTGGGTGGATTAACGTTTTGCAGGGGCAAGCTGGGGCATTCATTCGTCTGCTACGTATTTATTATGCTACCGGAGCCACAAATTATTGCCGGTGCACTGCATGAGGTGGGTGCGGTGTGTGGTTTTGGGTTTACATTTGCATCCTCTCACGCGATCCATCGGGCTTAATTAACAACATGCTCGCAAATAATGACCATTTAATGCATCTAAGCCGGCATACAGACACAGTACAAACATGATACAATGACTGCATAAGAGAGAACTATTGAATGCTAGAACTACATCTAATCTCGCACCGCACGCATGTCACTAGCTAGCTTTTAGAACATCTACTTGCAGGTCTGGCCGATAACAACATGTTGCTTCAGAACTTGTGCATGCAGCATATGGCCATTAGCACCATGTTCAGGACGCCCAAGATGAAAATGTTCTTCAACCATGCTTGATTCTGCTCAAGCAGAGTTACATGCCGATACACGGATGCATGCAAGAGTAGATGACCCCAGCAAGTGCTGAAGTACTATATAATTGTTCTCCCACTTCCAAAATCTGCATCCACCAAACTGAAAAACACAAAAGAGCTTGGTTTGAGAGGAGGAGCTGCGGGAGATGGACGCGAAGAATCTTGAAATACTTACTTCATGCCATTTGCATTTGTAGAAATGCCTCCCTGGGTTCTCTACCGTTCCAGAGACGAACCAGAGCACGTTGCCGGCGTTGCACTCCGGACAGCGGGTCATAGGAAGCGGTGGCATCTAGGTGGAGCAGTGGTGTGACGCAGGGGGGCAGAGCTAAGCTCGGACTTGGATGAACACATGCTTACGAGGCAGAGGGGAAGAGAGGTGGTATGAAAACTTGAGCGGGATGTGAATCTACAAGCGCCGAGACAGTTTAAAAAGGTCGTGGGGGAGCGGACTGGAGCTAGCTGTTGGCACTACCATCCTAGCCGCCTGCCAGCAATTTAAATGCTTGTGCTGCCTCATGGGCCATACACGGGACGTGTCAGCGACAATACTGCATGAATACTGAATGCTATACGAAGGAGTGAACTGATTATACAGCCGAAGTGTATTAATGTTGCACAAATCTCGCGGCGTCGTGTGGTATGGATATCGCCCGCGCGTGATGGCATGTTCACTCGCGATTATTCGTGTATCTAGATGCATTTTAGAATATAGATTCACTTATTTTGCTCCGTATGTGGCCCATAATGAAATCTCTTCAAAGACTTTATATTTAAAAACGGAAGGAGTAATAAACTATTCGTATGTACGTGTTAAACAATACAATCTGACGCAAACACCATGCATATGCACATGGAGAGAGAGAGAGTAATTTAGCGATGTTTGATGAATGTGCTCCGGTAATTACACTATGTTAGGTGTGCGGTACATAACACACACTAAGTAAGACACACGTGTGCGTGATATAGAACATTGCACTAATCGAATCGATTAAATAATGTAATATACTATCACTGATGACCAGGCCGATGGAGGAAGGAAACACATGTTTATAGCTATTTCTTGGTTCTAAATTACGTAGAAGAATTTAAGAAGCATTGTAGTGAGGTGTTAATCACGTATTCTCTAAGTTCTGTAAACATTTCTATCGTTTCTTTTGGTTTACATGTTCTACAAATTAGACACGGTGATTATTTTCAACTTGACATTGGACGAAGTAGCAGGCTATTCAATATTTGTTCTTTAAACTAAATGTATAATGGGATTGTTGATTTATGGAAGAAACTCATTCCCAACCTCAAAGCTAACATATGTGCCACCGTGAATGAGGGATTTCTTTCGCAAAAAGAAAGTAAATAAGAGATTCCCTTAGACAATAAGCAATATATAGCCTCTTTTAGAATATATAGCGTTTTTGAAAAACATTATTGTAACATGTGTGGCGTAAGTACATGCATGCACACTCCTCAGCTAAGTACTATTGGATCCTTTTTTTTTGCGAGATCAAGTACTATTGGATTCTAATAGAATTCCAACACGGTCTTTTTTGTGTCAATAAATTCAAGCAAGATCTAGAAGTATATTCTTTTTCGTACTACCGTATGTGCAAAACAGAAAATTGGCGGACCACTATCTAGCTGCAAACAGAAAAGGCACCACTGTATAGCCAGGCCACCCAATCATTCCGTCTAAAAATACAATACTGCTGATTGTTTATTGTGAAAATAGAAAATTTGTGGATTTTGAAGGTAGAACTTCACACATTTATCTAAGATGACTGAAACAAATTGTCGTCACTTATTTTGTTTCTATAGCCAAATTATGAGCAAAACAAAATCCTAGGTAGAAGGGCACACATTATTCTAAGACCATATTTTTTTACAGGTACTGTACATTTGTATATACTAGAGAAAAAACATTGGTATTTACGAGAAAGAAAATGATTTTAGACACCTTATGTAATCGACGTTTAAATAGAATATTTCAATGATAATTCGATCCACAAACTGCAAATGAATCGCATGGAGTGATCAGGTACGAACCAAAATCTGCTAAATTGCGACAAAAGTTTTATGTTAAAATTAATAGAACTTTAACATACTTTTCCGTGCTTGAATTTCACAGCAAACGTACGTTGATAAACCTACTTAGACTTTTAAGACTTAACATAATATAATGTAGATTAGTTTGAACTTAAAAAAAATCTACGCAACATTTTGAAATAAAGTAAAGCTGAAACACAGATCCATTCTCAAATAAAATTACCGATTTCATTTATTTTCTATAGCACGCAGACTATAGTGATGGATAAACCATGCGGCATATGTATGGACACTCAACATGAGGTATAATGTTTGGGTTTTAATTCCTTAAATTATGTGAAAGGATTTCTAAAATGTTACTCCTTTGGTTCCTATTTACCTATAGACAATGAATCATAAAAGACCATCAAGAAAATTTGTACATTTAAATCCCTAACAATGACTATCAATATGTTATAACTTTAGCTTGGTTACATCAAGGAATATTCAATTAATGTTTTTTTCATAGTATTATTTTCTAGAAGAAGAAAACGTATTCATATAAGAAACAATGGTCCAAGTGGAGTATTTGAGAAAATATTTATATTAGGAGTGATATAACTTTAGTAAAATCTAGCCGCGCAAATGCGCGAGCCACCCCACTAGTTTCCTATAAGTGAAAAGTAGCAAACTTGAGATCACCTTGTATCTTCCAAGAAAAATATCAGAACTTTGTTGTTAGTAACAACAAACTAGCAACTCAAAATTTTGGAAATGAATTTTTTGTCCGAGATATGCAAATTTCGACCAAAGATTGAGTTTGTAATGTGAATCTTTGAACCATGGTACTTTCTTGTATAGTTAGCCACATAGTGTTTGTTTCCATATTTTGAAATCATTTAGCATATGGAATTAAATTAGCCGTTGGCATGTTCTATGAGTAACCATTTACATCTCGCTTACAATCTAAGAAAAAAAATACTTTATCCTAGAGTTACATTTCTCATGTCTTTGTGGGTGTTCCCAACTTATTTAAGAATGATTCAACCACATCAACTTCTTTTCCACTATGAAAAAACTTCATGCACATTGGTGGTTGTATACTGAACGTAGTGAGTACTACTGATGGCAATGCAAATAGTCCCTCTCCACATATAAGGCCTGCTGCAACTGCCGATGACAACAAAGTTGCACTTCTTTTATTCATTTTAGTCCATAGATACATTACCGCAGTACCTAGGCACATATCTATGGGGAAATCGGGCCCTACAAAGAATGGTAGTGCTACCACTGTCATATTAGGAAGATACTTGTGCATTCTCCAACCTTTTCCCTGAGATACCAATGAAAGTACATCTGTGACAATTGTTATGCAAAATGCAGCAAAGCACATTGTAAGACAATACTTAGGGAGCTCCTTCACTCCTCCAATGCCAATCACACCGATGGAACGAAAGAGTCCAGCAAAAGGACATGGGTAATGTGATTGAGCAGATCCAATAGTAACCCCAGGCTTTTCACTTTTTTGAAAGGCAAGAAATATACATGGGCTAACAATAGAGCCAATAACTACACCAACAATTTGCCCAATTACCATAGCTCTTTCTGAGGTTAGTGTCATGAAACCTGTCTTGATGTCTTGTGTAGCTTGTGAAGAAATGTGCAGAGCTGCTATCATTATCCCACAAGCTACAAGGCCAGCAACAATTGCACCCGGTTTCACAATCCATGCCGCAACAACAAATATTGTAAACTTGCCATAAGTATATCCAACTGACCAATCTGTAAGTCCATTTGCATAAGTGTTTGCAAACGCAATGACCGGCGTGATAATATATAATGTGGCAACATGATAGAATTTAATCTGATCGAACAACCATGGGATAACGACTACTGAGATTGTAGCACTTGCAATGCATCCTCCCACTGATATGGTTAAAGGGATTTTATTTTGAAGAAATACCTCAATCCTCTTACGATCATCGTAGTTAAGGCTAGGGTATTTTTTCATGTAATTACTCAACCCTGAATCAATATCTTGCCGCTTGTGCTTAATGTCAATACAAGATGCAATAATGACCGTAAGGAAGTTGAACATTTCATCTGTGATGATAATTGTTATGCAAATGAAGACCTGTAGTGCAATTCAGAAAAAATTAGTCCCATGATTTTTCGTTAGTCATATTATCTTTACAGTAACAAATAAAAGTTTGAAGAAATGGTTAGTATTATTTTTCTCTCACAGTGGAGTGTTAGTATTCTCAAATGGATCTTATGATTAAAGTGGATCGTAATGATCCCAACACTAAAAATTTACATGAAATGTAATCTATAACATGGTTTCAAAAGGTTATACTTGAGATACTTAACAAAATGAGCAATAATTTGTTGAACTTCGATTAATTTTTATCACTTCTTGAGTAAGCCTACTTATATCCTCTTTATTGACCCCCTTATTAAGCCTACTTATGGTGTTAGATTGACTAGGTCACGCCATGCCTAGAAGAGTGTGTGAATAAACATGTGATTAGCTATGAAATATGATAAAATGGAAACAAGGAAAATGGGAGGACTTCCAGGGACTATGAGTAGTGATAGAGGATACAAAGCTATGGAATATTAGGATTCACAAAATTAACAAAGTGATTACATAGTTGCTGGAAGATAACAAGGAAGAGAAAAAGAGTT
The DNA here is from genome assembly GCF_002162155.2 of Triticum dicoccoides. Lineage (NCBI taxonomy): Eukaryota > Viridiplantae > Streptophyta > Magnoliopsida > Poales > Poaceae > Triticum > Triticum dicoccoides. The sequence continues at coordinate 635,571,187 of NC_041388.1, read as the reverse complement.
GTTGGATAAGCATCGCGATGGGTGGTGATGTTAGAGAGTATGAAGCCTGTTGTATAGAATAGGATAGGGGTGGGGGTTTGAGGAATTAGTGGAAGTGACTATAAGGAAGGTCCATGTTGCTTGAAGATCATGTAGTTTAACTATTTTAGTTTGAAAACATCAACATGTTAACTATGTTTCAACTACACCTATTTGATAAAAGGATAATATAATCATCTCAAGCCTCGCCTCCCACTCCTCTTTATCACCTTGATAGTTGATACACCTCCGTTGTATCTATAATTTTTGATTGTTTCATGTCAAAATTCTACAACTTTCATATACTTTTGGCAACATTTTATATTATTTTTGGGACTAACATATTGATCAAGTGCCCAGTGCCAGTTCCTGTTTTTTGGATGCTTTTTTGTTTCACAGAAGATCCATATCAAACGAAGTCCAAACGTGATAAATTTTTACGAAGAATTACTTTGGAATATATGTGATTTTTGGGAAGAAGAATCAAAGCAAGACGGCGCCCGAGGTGGCCACAAGGTAACAGGGCGCGGCCAGGGGGTCACGCCGTGTTGCCTTATGACTCCCACATAAGTCGGTTGATGCCCTTCTTTCACCTTAAGAAATATAATTTCCCAGGAAAAATCCCCTCAAAATTTCAGCCCAATCAGAGTTACGGATCTCCGGGAAAAAAGTGAAGGGGTCCAAAAACAGACGCGAAAAAGAAGCCAGAGAGAGAGAGAGAGAGAGAGAGAGAGAGAGAGAGAGAGAGATACAATCTCGGAGGGGCTCCTGCCCTCCAGGGGCTATGGCGGCCATGGACCAGAGGGGAAACTCTCCTCCCATCTAGGATGGAGGCTAAGCAAGAGGGAGGAGGGTGGGGGGCTCTCTCCTCTCTCTTCTGGTGGCATCGGAGCGCCACGGGGGAACCATCGTGAGGGTCATCTACACCAACAACTTCGCCGCTGTCATCACCACCTCTCCCCCTCTATGCAGTGGAGTAACCTCTCTATTCCCGCTATAATCTCTACTTAAACATGGTTCTTAATGATATGTATTATTATCCAATTATGTATGGCCATCCTATGATGTTTGACTAGATTCTTTTTGTCCAATGGGTCGGTTGATGATCGTGATTGGTTTGAGTTGTATGTTTTGTTTTGGTGTTGTCCTACGCTGCCCTCCCTGTCGCGCAAGCGTGAGGGATTACCACTGTAGGGTGTAGCAATACGTTCATAATTCGCTTATAGTGGGTGGCGGGAGTGACAGAAGCTTATACCCGAGTAAGGGGGTTGTTGCGTATGGGAGTAAAGAGGAATTGTTACTTAATGCTATGGTTGGGTTTTACCTTAATGATCTTTAGTAGTTGTGGATGCTTGCTAGAGTTTCAATCATAAGTGCATATGATCCAAGTAAGGGAAGTATGTTAGCTCATGCCTCTTCCTCACATAAAATTGCAATAATGATTATTGGTCTAGTTACCAATTACCTAGGGATAAATCATTCTCTTGTGCTACAAACAACTTTCTACTAAACAACTAACTTTTATTATCTTGCAAATTACTCCTATTTTATTCTCACCAAGTACTTCTAGTTTTATTCTTGCAAAGTAGTTCTAGTTTTATCCTCGTAAAACAGTTTCATACTTGTTCTAGGTAAAGCGAACCTTAAGTGTGCATAGAGTTGTATCGATGGTCGATCAAACTTGAAGGGAATATTAATTCTACCTTTAGCTCCTCATTGGGTTCAACACCCTTACTTACTGAAACAGGCTACAATTGATCCCCTATACTTGTGGGTTATCAAGACCCTTTTCTTGCACCGTTACCGGGGAGCAATAGCGTGGGGTTGATATTCTCGTGTGTGCTTGTTTGCTTTATCACTAAGTAGTTTTTATTTTCTATTCTAAGTTGTTTTATATCTTTAGTTATGGATATGCAACACGAAATACCAAAAAAATTAGTTGTACTTGCTACTCATGGAGATGGGGGGAACCTCCTAAAACCCTCGATGCTCGTTATGTGGAAAATATTAAACACTACTTTGATAATCCTAATAAATCCCCATTCAACTTGATAATGGGGGATACTTTGGATCAATAGGAATACTTTAGGGATTATCGCTTGTCTCAAAAAGGGAAACACTTATGGGACTAAATTGATTATTTTGCAGGTGTGCTTGGAATTTATGCTTCGGATATGCTTATACTTGTTGATCTAGGATGAAGGCTCCACACCTTCCCTTTTCATGTGAATTTAATGATAATGAAACCTTGGCTTCTTATGCTAATGGTATGTATGGTTACTATGATGTGGAACAAATAGAATAATTTGTTGCTTTTAAGGGTGCTTATGAAATTAAATCTTTGTTTGAGAAGTATGAAAAATGTGATGATGTTGTTTACATATCTGAAAATTATGCTATAATTAAATATTGCTATGAGAATTATGAATACAATGTCGATATTGATGAATTTATTAAGAAAGTCTCCGCTACCAAAGAAGAGACTAATATTTGCAGGAATCTATGGAAGAATAAATTGATGAAACTGTGAGCTCATTAGATGAAAAAGATGACAAGGAGAGCCAAGAACAAAAGGATGAAGAGCAGATTAGCTACCCGTTCCTAGCTTCTAATGATAGTAACTCTTCAACTCACAAATTGTTTCATTCCCCTTTGTGCTTACCGAAGGATGAATGCTATGATAATTGCTATGATCCCTTGGATTCGTTTGAAATATCCCCTTTTGATGAACTTGATGCTTGCTATGCTTGTAGCCATGATGCCAATATGGATGATGCTTATGGAGATGAACTCGTTATAGTTCCTCATGTTAATCATGAAATTGTTGCTATTGCACCCACACATGATAGTCCTATTATCTTTTTGAATTCTCCCAACTAAACTATATTGGAGAAGTTTCCACTTATTAAGGATCATATTGATGGGTTGTGTTCTACTATTGCACACGATTATTTTGATGAATATAATATGCATGTGCTTGCTGCTCCTACTTGCAATTGTTATGAGAGAGGGACTACATCTCCACCTTTCTATGTTTCCAATATGATAAAATTGCAAGAAACAATTTATACTATGCATCGGCCTTTACTTTGTGTGCATGAATTGTTCTTTTATGCCATGCCGATGCATAGGAAGAGAGTTAGACTTCGTCATTGCAAGATTTATGTTCTACATGCTCACTATTAAATTACAAATTATTGTTAATTAAAATTGGCTTTGTATACCTTGGGATCCAGGTGGATCAATTACTTGAGCACTTTATGCCTAGCTTAATGGCTTTAAAGAAAGAGCTACTTGGGAGACAACCCAAAAGTTTTAGAGAGTCGTTTATTTCTGTTGTGTGCTTTTAAAAAGTTTTTAAAAAGAGGGGAATCTAAAAAAATTCAAAAAGAAAAGTGAAAGTGAGAAAGACGAGCACCGTTGAAGTGGGAGCATGCATTGAACTTTGTTCATGCCCATGGAAACTTTGTGAACCTTGATTACAAAAACTTTTCAACAAAAATAATTACCCCCTTGTACAAATCCATTGTATTATAAAAATAGTGTGCCAAGATTTACCTTTAGGATGTTTAAATTGCTTGTTTGGTATGTGTAGTGCAAAAACAGAAACTTTGGTTGTGGTGCGTGAATTTTGATAATTCACTCGAACGTCGAAAATTTCTGAAATTTTTACACAGTACTGCTATTAATTTTTTATTTGCACTATTTTCCAGATTTTTTCAGGTTACATAAGTATATGTACCATTTGCATCTTTATAGATTGTCCTGTTTTCGCAGATTGTTGGTATTGTTTCTTTATTTGCTTATGTTTGAAATCTTGTTGAGCCCCGTTGACTTGGGAGCCATATAATTGTGATAGCATACAGTGGTTAATGTTTGATTATAATTATACAATAATGTTATAGCAGGGCATGATGTGATTTTATGTTATATGTACTAACCCTTCTAATAAAAAGTTCGGTTAAGTTTTGTGTGGATGAAGTGTTCGAAGATCGAGGAGGTATCAACATGAGGAGAATAAGGATAGGCAAGAGTTCAAGCTTGAGGATGCCCAAGGCATCCCAAGTAAATATTCAAGGAGACTCGAGCATCTAAGCTTGGGGATGCCCCAGAAGGCATCCCATCTTTCTTCTTCAAGAATTATCGGTATGTCTCAGTTTTTGTTTTGTTCACATGATATGCATAAATTCCTGGAGTGTCGTGTGCTTTTTATTTTTCTTTTAGCAATGCACCATGCTGGTATGAGATAGTCCTTGCTTGATTTATAGAATGCTCTTTGCACTTCACTTATATCTTTTGAGTATGGCCTTATAGAATGCTTCATCTGCTTCACTTATATCATTTGAAGTTTGGATGCCCGTTTCTCTACATATAGAAAACCATTATTTGTAGAATGCTATTTTGCTTCACTTATATTTATTAGAGCGTGGGCATGGTCTTTTGTAGAAATAATTGAACTCTCATGCTTCACTTATATCTATTTATAGAGTCATCAGGAATTGGTCATTCACATGGTTAGTCATAAAATCCTACATAAAACTTGTAGATCACTGAATATGATATGTTTGATTCCTTGCAATAGTTTTTCGATATTAAGATGGTAAAAATATGTGGGAGGTACTAGTGAATGATTGTGCTTTAGTAAGAATATTGGTGTTAAGGTTTGTGATTCCCAAAGCATGCACGTATAGTCTCTAGTTATGCGATGAAGTTATATCCTACTCATGCTAGTATCTAATGTTAGTTATTTGCAATGCATGATTATGACCGTTGGTGCTCTCTAGTTGGTCGCTTCTCAATCTATTTGCTAGCATTCGCCTGTACTAAGCTGGAATGTTGCTTGTGCATCCAAACCCTTAAACCAAAGTTGTTCTAGATGAGTCCACCATATCTACATATATGCAGTATTACTCTGCCGTTCCAAGTAAATTCACATGTGCCACCTCTAATCATTCAAATAAGCATATGTTTTGTGTGCCCGTACCGCTCATGGAGTGGCAGGGGGTGGTCTGTATCTTCCATGCTAAGTGGCTTATTCTCACGATGGGTGCTTATTCACTTATGATCGCACGAGAGAGGTTGGTAATTGGGATGCCTAGTCTGATAATCAAAATAAAAAACTATAATGAAACAAACTCTCCCAAAAAGTTGATTGTATGGAGGGCACCCGAAGATTCATCTAGCCATGGCTTGTGTTTGAATGGTTGAGGGGGAGTAAAATTTGCCTTTATGCTTGGGAACCACCAATAATGTGTTTAGCATGGAAGATATTGAGAATCCTCGGCCGTGACGTTGACAGGAAAAGTACACCTCTCCCAAAATGTATTCATCTCTGATTTAAGATTCGAGCTCTGGCACCTCTGCAAATCCATCTTCCCTCTGCGAAGGGCATATCTATTTACTTTTATTGTTGAATCATCACCTTATCAATTAAAGCACCAGTACTAAGAGCACTATTGTAATTCTTATGCATTGAGTATAGTTAATGGTGTGTGCATCATGACTGGATCAAGGATTGAGCATGACGGGCTAGGGATAACATTCTTTAGCATTTTTATTTTGAAAGGCATGATTGTTTGTTGGTATGCCTGAGTATTGATGTCTTTATATCAAATTATAGACTATTGTTTTGAATCACTCATATATTAATATTCATGTCATGATTAGATTATAGGGCCAATTCCCTTTCCCCCTAACTTTTTCCCGGCCTCACCTTTACCCCTAAAAAAATCAGTGGTCAACTATACCCCTCTTCAGTTTGGTGCCCTTATGAAAATACCCTTTCATATCGTCTCCGTCCGATCAAATGCCTTTGACCATTAGTGTGCTGTTATGTGGATATTTGTACCCCTCACTTCCTATGACACATATAGGTGGGACCCACAAAAGAAAAACTCTCTCTCTAAACTCTCCTTGTCTCACTTACATGTGGGCCAAATAAGAAAAAAGAAAAAAGAAAATAGAGGGATTGGGCTGAGGATTATCGGCAGCGACCAAATCCTTCGGCGGAGGCATGCCGTGAAGCCGCGGGGAGGCTGACCGATGGCACTCGGCAATAGCCCTAGCTCTAACGCAGCGACAGGTGGTGGATTAGGGCCGTATGTCGCCGGAGTCAATGGCGAAGACCAATCCAGTGGCGGCGGCCATGGCAGGGCTCCGAGCTCGTAGGGAAGACACCCAGGTCAGTGGCTTGCTGTGGAGGACACATACGTCTTCTACGACACCTCAGGATCCTCGAGGAGCGGCAGATATCGGGCGGGACACTTCCACGGCATCAAGTTGACGGTGGCGATCCAGGGTCGAAGGAGGGGAAGATGACATTGTGGCACCCTATTCGTCCCTTCACTACTCGAATTCATCGGCTAAGAGGACAAGGGCGTCTCGTCAGAGCTTCCTGGCGAGGTCATGGCACTTGGGGTTGCTATTGGATGCCCGCGTCGCTGATGACAACGGCCCGGGCTCTCAGGCATTCTTGCGGGAGTGGGCTAGAGACGGGAGAGAGAACGAGGGCGGGAGAGAGAGAGAGAGAGAGAGGAGGGGGAGAGCGCGGAGATGGGTGCGGAGCTCAGGGCCGTAGTGGCACAGATCGGGGCATCGGGTTCGCCGAAGTTGGGAGAGACACATGTGAGAGATAGAGAGTTTTCCTTTTTATTTTGTTTATTCTTGCTATGCCCACATGTAAGTGAGATAACGAGAGGTGAGGGTGAGTGTTTTTCATTTTTTATAGGGTTTAAGGGGCCCACATGTAAGTGACATATGCAGCGAGGGTAAAAATGTCCAGGAAATGTACCTTAGATAGTCAAAGGCCTTTGACCAGACGAAGACGACATGGAAGGGTATTTTCATAAGGGCACCAAATGGAAGAGGGGTATAGTTGAGCACTGATTTTTTAGGGGTAAAGATGAGGTCAGGACAAAGTTAGGGGGAAAATGTAAATGTCCCTAGATTATATGATCAAGATTATGCTACGTAGCATCCCACAAAAAAAATTATCTTTTTATCATTTACCTAATCGAGGACGAGTTGAAAACAAGCTTGGGGATGTTGATACGTCTCCGTCGTATCTATACTTTTTGATGGTTTCATGCAAATATTCTACAACTTTCATATACTTTTGGCAACCTTTTATATTATTTTTGGGACTAATTAACATATTGATCCAGTGCCAAGTGCTAGTTCTTGTTTTTTTGCATGTGTCGTGGGAAACCACTGCCACCTATGGGGCCATGAGCCCCTTTGTGGTTAGGCGGGGGGGGGGGTGAGCACGTTGCATAAACAGAGAAGCGTAGCGCAGCATGATAGAGATCACACAGTTGATTTTACCCAGGTTCGGGCCGCCGTGAGGCATAAAACCCTACTCCTGCTTTGGTGGATTGATGGTGGATTGTGGTGGAAACGTAGCGCTCTAGCCCGGCAGAGTTGCCTCGGGACGAGAGCGGCTATGCGCATACGAGTGTACAAAGGTCTGAATCCTTTCTATGGTTGCCATTGAGGGAGTCCTGGATTAGGGGGTCCCCGGGCGTCCGGGCTATGTGACATGGGCCGGACTGGTGGGCCGTGAAGATACAAGATAGAAGACTTCCCCCTGTGTCCGGATGGGACTCTCCTTGGCGTGGAAGGCAAGCTTGGCGTTCGGATATGAAGATTTCTTTCTCTGTAAACCGACTCTGTACAACCCTAGGCCCCTCCCATGTCCATATAAACCAGAGGGTTTAGTCCGTAGAGGCAATCACGATCATACATGCTAGACATCTAGGGTTTAACCATCACGATCTCCTCGTAGATCAACTCTTGTAACCCATATACTCATCAAAGTCAATCAAGCAGGAAGTAGGGTATTACCTCCATCAAGAGGGCCCAAACCTGGGTAAACATCGTGTCCCCTGCCTCCTGTTACCTTCGATCCTCAGACGCATAGTTCGGGACCCCCTACCCGAGATCGGCCAGTTTTGACACCGACATTGGTGCTTTCATTGAGAGTTCCACTATGCTGTCGACAGAAGGTTCGATGGCTTGCTCGATCACCTACAATGATGCCGTTTCGGAGGAGACTTTCCTCCCCGGCCTAATCTTCATATTTGGCAGCTTCGCACTGCGTGCCAACTCAATTGGCCACCTTGAGCAGATCGACAGCTACGCCCCTAGTCATCAGATCAGTTTCGGGAACCTAAACTACGTCGCTGATATCCGAGGAGACTTGATCTTCGAAGGATTCGCGGCCCCGACCGCCGCTCTGGCCTTAGATCCAGAGCGGACAACCGAGTATGAAGACGGGAATTTAGAGCCTGTCGGACTCCCTGTAATTATGGAACTCGCTACTGGAGATCCGGAGGGGACGACATCATCAGCAAGCCCAAAGATGAACCGAACCCCCCTTGTCGCTAAAGCGCCGGACTCTCCCTCGAACTTTAAATCCGAACTCTCGAGGTTTGCGACAAACGGGCGCGGTCAGGAGGACCTCGCCCCGGTCGGCTCGCCGAACTCTCGCTTCTCTGTCCAAACCTCGCTCTTAAACGAGGCTCTGTACTTAATGCGATCCCTCGCCATTATAGAGGAATCGCTTCCGAATTACGCCCAGCCTGGACTAGGGGCTGAGAGCGGGGAATTTTACGTCCCACCCACCACCCACTTCATAGCCACTGTCGAAGATCTAACCGACATGCTGGACTATGCCTTCGAAGACATCGACGGTATGGGCGACGATGCCGGAGACGATCAAGGCCAAAACCTTCCGTTTACCGGACATTGGACGGCCACCTCCACATACGACGTATACATGGTGGATACACCCAAAGAGGATGACGATCATGGCAAGAAGGATCCGGTTGAGGACAAGCCCGCCGAAGCACCTCCAAAGCATCGACGTCAGCAGCGCTCAAAATCGCGTAGCAAAAAAGACAGTAACACCGGCACCAAAGACAATAACACTCTAGAGAATGCCGAAGACCCCGAAGACCCTTTCGAGCCAACATCCGAACAGGATGATTGGGAGGATGGGCAAGTTAACCCCGATGATCCAATCGGGAACGAAGACTCGGAAGATAGTAACTACCTACCGATCTCCGAAGAGGATGTGAGCCTCAGCGACGAAGACTTTATCATGCCAGAGGAGCCCCTCTAGCAAGAGCGCTTTAAGCGCAGGCTAATAGCAACTGCAAGAAGCCTGAAAAAGAAGCAGCAGCAGCTTCAAGCTGATCAGGATTTACTCAATGACAGGTGGACTAATGTCCTGGCGGCCGAGGAATACGACCTCGAACGACCAACTAAGAGTTACCCGAAGCGCAAGCTACTACCTCAATTCGATGACGAGGCCTTTGAGCCCACACTGCCAAAGCATAAAACTGCTGACGAGCCCGACCGACCGCCACATGGACGGGATAGACCGGCTACTCATGCTGAACACCAGCCCGTGCCACCCCGCCATCGAGACAAGGAGGCAACAGCCCCGGGCTATACCTATGACTTATGCCAGGACCTGGACAGTAGAGCTGGTCTAACAAGATCGATCTATGGATCGAGGGGGTGTGCTCCAATGCGCGAGGACGGCCATCAGATCTGGCGTGATAGACACAACCTCACACGGGCCGAAAACCGCATACGGCCTTTGTCCGAACTACGCCACGATATCGCCCGATACAGAGGCGGCGCACATCCCCTATGCTTCACCGACGAAGTAATGGAACATTAGTTCCCATAAGAGTTTAAACCCGTCAACATTGAATCATACGACGGTACGACAGATCCCGCAGTATGGATCGAAGACTTTCTTCTCCATATCCACATGGCACGTGGTGATGATCTCCATGCCATCAAATACTGAAGGAACTATGCCCTAGAAGCAATAATAAAGTTATTATTTATTTCCTTATATCATGATAAAAGTTTATTATTCATGCTAGAATTGTATTAACCGGAAACATAATACATGTGTGAATACATAGACAAACAGAGTGTCACTAGTATGCCTCTACTTGACTAGCTCGTTAATCAAAGATGGTTATGTTTCCTAACCATGGACAAAGAGTTGTTATTTGATTAATGGGATCACATCATTAGTTGAATGATCTGATTGACATGACCCATTCCATTAGCTTAGCACCCGATCGTTTAGTATGTTGCTATTGCTTTCTTCATGACTTATACATGTTCCTATGACTATGAGATTACGTAACTCCCGTGTGCCGGAGGAATACTTTGTGTGCTACCAAACGTCACAACATAACTGGGTGATTATAAAGGTGCTCTACAGGTGTCTCCAAAGGTACATGTTGGGTTGACGTATTTCAAGATTAGGATTTGTCACTCTGATCGTCGGAGAGGTATCTCTGGGCCCTCTCGGTAATGCACATCACTTAAGCCTTACAAGCATTGCAACTAATGAGTTAATTGCGGGATGATGTATTACGGAATGAGTAAAGAGACTTGCCGGTAATGAGATTGAACTAGGTATTGGATACCGACGATTGAATCTCGGGCAAGTAACATACCGATGACAAAGGGAACAACGTATGTTGTTACGCGGTCTGACCGATAAAAGATCTTCGTAGAATATGTAGGAACCAATATGGGCATCCAGGTCCCGCTATTGGTTATTGACCAGAGACGTGTCTCGGTCATGTCTACATTGTTCTCAAACCCGTAGGGTCCGCACGCTTAAGGTTTCGATGATAGTTATATTATGAGTTTATGCGTTTTGATGTACCGAAGGTTGTTCGGAGTCCCGAATGTGATCACGGACATGACGAGGAGTCTCGAAATGGTCGAGACATAAAGATTGATATATTGGAAGCCTATGTTTGGATATCGGAAGTGTTCCGGGTGAAATCGGGATTTTACCGGAGTACCGGGAGGTTACCGGAACCCCCCGGGAGATATATGGCCCTTAGTGGGCCTTAGTGGAAGAGAGGAGAGGTAGCCAGAGATGGGCCGCGCGCCCCTCCCCTCCCTTGGTCCGAATAGGACAAGGAGAGGGGGCCGGCCCCCCTTCCTCTCCCCCCCTCCGCGAATCCTATTCCCACTAGGAAAGGGGGGGGGGAGTCCTACTCCCAGAGGGAGTAGGACTCCTCCTGGCGCGCCTCTCCTGGCCGGCCGCACCCCCCTTTGAGCCTTTATATACGGAGGCAGGGGCACCCCCTAGAGACACAAGTTGATCCACGTGATCATATTCTTAGCCGTGTGCGGTGCCCCCTTCCACCATAGTCCTCGATAATATTGTAGCGGTGCTTAGGCGAAGCCCTACGACATTAGTACATCAAGATCATCACCACGCCGTCGTGATGACGGAACTCTTCCCCGACACTTTGCTGGATCGGAGTCTGGGGATCGTCATCGAGCTGAACGTGTGTTAGAACTCGGAGGTGCCGTAGTTTCGGTGCTTGATCGGTCGGACCGTGAAGACGTACGACTACATGAACCAAGTTAATGCTTCCGTTGTCGATCTACAAGGGTACGTAGATCACACTCTCCCCTCTCGTTGCTATGCATCACCATGATCTTGCGTGTGCGTAGGATTTTTTTTGAAATTACTATGTTTCCCAACAGTGGCATCCGAGCCTAGGTTTTTTGTGTTGATGTTATATGCACGAGTAGAACACAAGTGAGTTGTGGGCGATATAAGTCATACTGCTTACCAGCATGTCATACTTTGGTTCGGCGGTATTGTTGGACGAAGCGGCCCGGACCGACATTACGCGTACGCTTACGCGAGACCGGTTCTCCCGACGTGCTTTGCACATAGGTGGCTTGCGGGTGACAGTTTCTCCAACTTTAGTTGAACCGAGTGTGGCTACGTCCGGTCCTTGCGAAGGTTAAAACAGCACCAACTTGACAAACTATCGTTGTGGTTTTGATGCGTAGGTAAGATTGGTTCTTGCTTAAGCCCGTAGCAGCCACGTAAAACTTGCAACAACAAAGTAGAGGACGTCTAACTTGTTTTTGCAGGGCATGTTGTGATGTGATATGGTCAAGACATGATGCTAAATTTTATTGTATGAGATGATCATGTTTTGTAACCGAGTTATCGGCAACTGGCAGGAGCCATATGGTTGTCGCTTTATTGTATGCAATGCAATCGCGCTGTAATGTTTTACTTTATCACTAAGCGGTAGCGATAGTCATGGAAGCATAAGATTGGCAAGACGACAACGATTCTATGATGGAGATCAAGGTGTCACGCCGGTGACGATGGTGATCATGACGGTGCTTCAGAGATGGAGATCACAGGGACAAGATGATGATGGCCATATCGTATCACTTATATTGATTGCATGTGATGTTTATCTTTTATGCATCTTATCTTGCTTTGATTGACGGTAGCATTATAAGATGATCTCTCACTAAATTATCAAGAAGTGTTCTCCCTGAGTATGCACCGTTGCAAAAGTTCTTCGTGCTGAGACACCACGTGATGATCGGGTGTGATAGGCTCTACATTCAAATACAACGGGTGCAAAACAGTTGCACACGCGGAATACTCAGGTTATACTTGACGAGCCAAGCATATACGGATATGGCCTCGGAACACAGAGACCGAAAGGTCGAGCGTGAATCATATAGTAGATATGATCAACATAGTGATGTTCACCAATGAAACTACTCCATCTCACGTGATGATCGGACATGGTTTAGTTGATTTGGATCACGTAATCACTTAGAAGATTAGAGGGATGTCTATCTAAGTGGGAGTTCTTAAGTAATATGATTAATTGAACCTAAATTTATCATGAACTTAGTACCTAATAGTATCTTGCTTATGTATGTTTGATTGTAGATAGATGGCCCGTGCTGTTGTTCCATTGAATTTTAATGCGTTCCTTGAGAAAGCAAAGTTGAAAGATGATGGTAGCAATTACACGGACTGGGTCCGTAACTTGAGGATTATCCTCATTGCTGCACAAAAGAATTACGTCCTGGAAGCACCGCTGGGTGCCAGGCCTGCTGCTGGAGCAACACCAGATGTTATGAACGTCTGGCAGAGCAAAGCTGATGACTACTCGATAGTTCAATGTGCCATGCTTTACGGCTTAGAACCGGGACTTCAACGATGTTTTGAACGTCATGGGGCATATGAGATGTTCCAGGAGTTGAAGTTAATATTTCAAGAAAATGCCCGGATTGAGAGATATGAAGTCTCCAATAAGTTCTATAGCTGCAAGATGGAGGAGAACAGTTCTGTCAGTGAGCATATACTCAAAATGTCTGGGTATAATAATCACTTGATTCAAATGGGAGTTAATCTTCCAGATGATTGCGTCATTGACAGAATTCTCCAATCAGTGCCACCAAGCTACAAGAGCTTCGTGATGAACTATAATATGCAAGGGATGAATAAGACTATTCCCGAGCTCTTCGCAATGCTGAAAGTTGTGGAGGTAAAAATCAAAAAGGAGCATCAAGTGTTCATGGTCAACAAGACCACTAGTTTCAAGAAAAAGGGCAAAGGGAAGAAGAAGGGGAACTTCAAGAAGAACAACAAGCAAGTTGCTGCTCAAGAGAAGAAACCCAAGTCTGGACCTAAGCCTGAAACTGAGTGCTTCTACTGCAAGCAGACTGGTCACTGGAAGCGGAACTGCCCCAAGTATTTGGCGGATAAGAAGGATGGCAAGGTGAACAAAGGTATATGTGATATACATGTTATTGATGTGTACCTTACTAATGCTCGCAGTAGCACCTGGGTATTTGATACTGGTTCTGTTGCTAATATTTGCAACTCGAAACAGGGACTACGGATTAAGCGAAGATTGGCTAAGGACGAGGTGACGATGCGCGTGGGAAACGGTTCCAAAGTCGATGTGATCGCGGTCGGCACGCTACCTCTACATCTACCTTTGGGATTAATATTAGACCTAAATAATTGTTATTTGGTGCCAGCGTTAAGCATGAACATTATATCTGGATCTTGTTTGATGCGAGACGGTTATTCATTTAAATCAAAGAATAATGGTTGTTTATATGAGTAATATCTTTTATGGTCATGCACCCTTGAAGAGTGGTCTATTCTTATTGAATCTCGATAGTAGTGACACACATATTCATAATGTTGAAGCCAAAAGATGCAGAGTTGATAATGATGGTGCAACTTATTTATGGCACTGCCGTTTAGGTCATATCGGTGTAAAGCGCATGAAGAAACTCCATACTGATGGACTTTTGGAACCACTTGATTATGAATCACTTGGTACTTGCGAACCGTACCTTATGGGCAAGATGACTAAAACACCGTTCTCCAGTACTATGGAGAGAGCAACAGATTTGTTGGAAATCATACATACAGATGTATGTGGTCCGATGAACATTGAGGCTCGTGGCGGATATCGTTATTTTCTCACCTTCACAGATGACTTAAGAAGATATGGGTATATCTACTTAATGAAACATAAGTCTGAAACATTTGAAAAGTTCAAAGAATTTCAGAGTGAAGTTGAAAATCATCGTAACAAGAAAATAAAGTTTCTACGATCTGATCGTGGAGGAGAATATTTGAGTTACGAGTTTGGTGTACATTTGAAACAGTGCGGAATAGTTTCACAACTCACGCCACCCGGAACACCACAGCGTAATGGTGTGTCCGAACGTCGTAATCGTACTTTACTAGATATGGTGCGATCTATGATGTCTCTTACTGATTTACCGCTATCGTTTTGGGGTTATGCTTTAGAGACGGCCGCATTCACGTTAAATAGGGCACCATCAAAATCCGTTGAGACGACGCCTTATGAACTATGGTTTGGCAAGAAGCCAAAGTTGTCGTTTCTGAAAGTTTGGGGTTGCGATGCTTATGTGAAAAAGCTTCAACCTGATAAGCTCGAACCCAAATCAGAGAAATGTGTCTTCATAGGATATCCAAAGGAGACTATTGGATACACCTTCTATCACAGATCCGAAGGCAAGACTTTTGTTGCTAAGTTCGGAAACTTTCTGGAGAAGGAGTTTCTCTCGAAAGATGTGAGTGGGAGGAAGGTAGAACTTGACAAGGTAACTGTACCTGCTCCCTTATTGGAAAGTAGTACATCACAGAAACCTGTTTCCGCGACACCTACACCAATTAGTGAGGAAGCTAATGATAATGATCATGAAACTTCAGGACAAGATACTACTGAACCTCGTAGATCAACCAGATTGAGATCTGCGCCAGAGTGGTACGGTAATCCTGTTCTGGAAGTCATGCTGCTAGATCATGATGAACCTATGAACTATGAAGAAGCGATGGTGAGCCCAGATTCCGCAAAATGGCTTGAAGCCATGAAATCTGAGATGGGATCCATGTATGAGAACAAAGTGTGGACTTTGGTTGACTTGCCCGATGATCGGCAAGCAATTGAGAATAAATGGATCTTCAAGAAGAAGACTGACGCTGACGGTAATATTACTGTCTACAAAGCTCGACTTGTCGCAAAAGGGTTTCGGCAAGTTCAAGGGGTTGACTACGACGAGACCTTCTCACCCGTAGCGATGCTTAAGTCTGTCCGAATCATGTTAGCAATTGCCGCATTTTATGATTATGAAATTTGGCAGATGGATGTCAAAACTGCATTCCTGAATGGATTTCTGGAAGAAGAGTTGTATATGATGCAGCCGGAAGGTTTTGTCGATCCAAAGGGAGCTAATAAAGTGTGCAAGCTCCAGCGATCCATTTATGGACTAGTGCAAGCCTCTCGGAGTTGGAATAAACGCTTTGATAGTGTGATCAAAGCATTTGGTTTTATACAGACTTTCAGAGAAGCCTGTATTTACAAGAAAGTGAGTGGGAGCTCTGTAGCATTTCTGATATTGTATGTGGATGACATATTACTGATTGGAAATGATATAGAATTTCTGGATAGCATAAAGGGATACTTGAATAAAAGTTTTTCAATGAAAGACCTCGGTGAAGCTGCTTACATATTAGGCATAAAGATCTATAGAGATAGATCAAGATGCTTAATTGGACTTTCAGAAAGCACATACCTTTACAAGATTTTGAAGAAGTTCAAAATGGATCAAGCAAAGAAAGGGTTCTTGCCTGTGTTACAAGGTGTGAAGTTGAGTCAGACTCAATGCCCGACCATTGCAGAAGATAGAGAGAAAATGAAAGATGTTCCCTATGCTTCAGCCATAGGCTCTATCATGTATGCAATGCTGTGTACCAGACCTGATGTGTGCCCTGCTATAAGTCTAGCAGGGAGGTACCAAAGTAATCCAGGAGTGGATCACTGGACAGCGGTCAAGAACATCCTGAAGTACCTGAAAAGGACTAAGGATATGTTTCTCGTATATGGAGGTGACAAAGAGCTCATCGTAAACGGTTACGTTGATGCAAGCTTTGACACTTATCCGGACGATTCTAAATCGCAAATCGGATACGTGTTTACATTAAACGGTGGAGCTGTCAGTTTGTGCAGTTCTAAACAAAGCGTCGTGGCGGGATCTACATGTGAAGCAGAGTACATAGCTGCTTCGGAAGCAGCAAACGAAGGAGTCTGGATGAAGGAGTTTCATATCCGATCTAGGTGTCATACCTAGTGCATCGGGTCCAATGAAAATCTTTTGTGACAATACTGGTGCAATTTCCTTGGCGAAGGAATCCAGATTTCACAAAAGAACCAAACACATCAAGAGATGCTTCAATTCCATCCGGGATCTAGTCCAGGTGGGAGACATAGAGATTTGCAAGATACATACGGATCTGAATATAGTAGACCCGTTGACTAAGCCTCTTCCACGAGCAAAACATGATCAACACCAAAGCTCCATGGGTGTTAGAAATCATTACCGTGTAATCTAGATTATTGACTCTAGTGCAAGTGGGAGACTGAAGGAAATATGCCCTAGAGGCAATAATAAAGTTATTATTTATTTCCTTATATCATGATAAAAGTTTATTATTCATGCTAGAATTGTATTAACCGGAAACATAATACATGTGTGAATACATAGACAAATAGAGTGTCACTAGTATGCCTCTACTTGACTAGCTCGTTAATCAAAGATGGTTATGTTTCCTAACCATGGACAAAGAGTTGTCATTTGATTAACGGGATCACATCATTAGTTGAATGATCTGATTGACATGACCCATTCCATTAGCTTAGCACCCAATCGTTTAGTATGTTGCTATTGCTTTCTTCATGACTTATACATGTTCCTATGACTATGAGATTATGTAACTCCCGTGTGTCGGAGGAACACTTTGTGTGCTACCAAACGTCACAATGTAACTGGGTGATTATAAAGGTGCTCTACAGGTGTCTCCAAAGGTACATGTTGGGTTGACGTATTTCGAGATTAGGATTTGTCACTCCGATCGTCGGAGAGGTATCTCTGGGCCCTCTCGGTAATGCACATCACTTAAGCCTTGCAAGCATTGCAACTAATGAGTTAATTGCGGGATGATGTATTACGGAATGAGTAAAGAGACTTGCCGGTAATGAGATTGAACTAGGTATTGGATACTGACGATCGAATATCGGGCAAGTAACATACCGATGACAAAGGGAACAACGTATGTTGTTATGCGGTCTGACCGATAAAAGATCTTCGTAGAATATGTAGGAACCAATATGGGCATCCAGGTGCCGCTATTGGTTATTGACCAGAGACGTGTCTCGGTCATGTCTACATTGTTCTCGAACCCGTAGGTTCCGCACGCTTAAGGTTTCGATGACAATTATATTATGAGTTTATGCGTTTTGATGTACCGAAGGTTGTTCGGAGTCCCAGATGTGATCACGGACATGACGAGGAGTCTCGAAATGGTCGAGACATAAAGATTGATATATTGGAAGCCTATGTTTGGATATCAGAAGTGTTCCGGGTGAAATCGGGATTTTACCGGAGTACCGGGAGGTTACCGGAACCCCCAGGAGATATATGGGCCTTAGTGGGCCTTAGTGGAAGAGAGGAGAGGTAGCCAGAGATGGGCCGCACGCCCCTCCCCTCCCTTGGTCCGAATAGGACAAGGAGAGGGGGCCGGCCCCCTTCCTATTTTCCCCCCTCCGCGAATCCTATTCCAACTAGGAAAGGGGGGAGTCCTACTCCCAGAGGGAGTAGGACTCCTCCTGGCGCGCCTCTCCTGGCCGGCCGCACCCCCCCCCTTGAGCCTTTATATACGGAGGCAGGGGCACCCCCTAGAGACACAAGTTGATCCACGTGATCATATTCTTAGCCGTGTGCGGTGCCCCCTTCCACCATAGTCCTCGATAATATTGTAGCGGTGCTTAGGCGAAGCCCTGCGACATTAGTACATCAAGATCGTCACCACGCCGTCGTGCTGACGGAACTCTTCCCCGACACTTTGCTGGATCGGAGTCCGGGGATCGTCATCGAGCTGAACGTGTGCTAGAACTCGGAGGTGCCGTAGTCTCGGTGCTTGATCGGTCGGGCCGTGAAGACGTACGACTACATCAACCAAGTTAACGCTTCCGTTGTCGATCTACAAGGGTACGTAGATCACACTCTCCCCTCTCGTTGCTTTGCATCACCATGATCTTGCGTGTGCGTAGGAATTTTTTTGAAATTACTACGTTCCCCAACAAATACCTCCTGCTCAAATTAAAGGGACCAGCTTGGCACTGGCTAAACAACCTCCCAGAGAACTCTATCGACAACTAGGAAGACTTGGAGGATGACTTTAGAGACAACTTCCAAGGTACCTATGTTCGGCCCCCAGACGCCGATGGCCTTACCCACATAGTCCAGCAACCTGGAGAATCAGCCCGGAAACTCTGGACCAGGTTCTTAATTAAAAAGAACCAAATTGTGGATTGTCAGGACACGGAAGCCCTCGCGGCCTTTAAACACAGAATCCGAGACGAATGGCTCGCCCAACACCTTGGCCAATAAAAGCCAAAGTCCATGGCAGCCCTTACCACACTTATGACCCGCTTTTGCGCGGGAGAAGATAGCTGGCTACCTCGTAGAAGCAACAACACCAGCGACCCTGGCACCTCCGAAGCCAGGGATGGCAATGGCAAGCCACGACGCAATAAGCACAAACGTCGAAACAACAACCAAGATGCCGAAGACATGGCGGTTAATGCCGGATTCAGTGGCGCTAAACCCAGTCAGTGGAAGAAGCCATTCAAAGGAAACAGAGATGGTCCATCTAGTTTGGACAGAATACTCGATTGGCCTTGCCAGATTGATGGCACCCCCGATAAGCCTGCCAATCGCACCAACAAAAATTGTTGGGTCTTTAAACAGGCCGGAAAGCTCAACACCGAACACAAGGGGAAAGGGCCGCCCAGCGAGGACGACGATGAAGAGCCTCGCCTACAGAACACAGGGGGACAGAAGAAATTCCCCCCGAGGTCAAAACAGTGAACATGATCTACGTCACTCATATCCCCAAGAGGGAGCACAAGCGCGCGTTAAGGGATGTCTATGCCTTAGAGCCAGTCGCCCCAAAATTTAATCCATCGTCAGCCTACCCGATCACCTTCGATCACACAGACCATTCGACCAGTATATATCATGGGGGTTCAGCTGCATTGGTCCTCGATCCAATTATTGACGGATTCCACCTCACGCGAGTCCTTATGGACGGCGGCAATAGTCTCAATCTGCTTTATCAGGACACCGTCCGTAAAATGGGCATTGACCCATCAAGAATCAAGCCCACTAAAACCACCTTTAAAGGGGTAATACCCGCCGTAGAGGCCTGTTGCACAGGATCCATAATGCTGGAAGTCGTATTCGGCTCACCGGATAACTTCCAAAGCGATGACCTGATCTTCGACATCGTCCCGTTCCGCAGTGGCTATCACGCACTACTCGGACAAACCACTTTCGCCCGTTTCAATGTAGTCCCGCACTATGCCTATCTAAAGCTCAAGATGCCTGGACCACGTGGCATTATAACAGTCAATGGAAACATGGAGCACTCCCTCCGTACATAGGAGCATACCGCAGCCCTCGCGGCCGAGGTACAGGGTGGCCTCGCTAGGCCGACAACTACACTGGTAGTCCAGCCCCCGGACACTGTTAAACTGAAAGTGCAACTATCCCTGGGTGGTTTTGGTAATTCCTAACAACATATAGCTCATTGAGCTAACATTATTCCAAGGTTAATATTTCAGGAAAAGCTCAATGAATGGCATGGCATGGATGAGGAAAGTGGATCCCTCAAAATTCTAAGGACAAAAAGTTTGGCTCAAGCTTCAAGATCAAGACTCTACATTTTATATTTTAGTGATCCAAGATCACATTGAGTCTATAGGAAAAGCCAATACTATCAAGGAGGGATGAGGTGTTGCTTAATGGCTTGCTTGCTCAAAGTGCTTAGTGATATGCTCCAAAACCCTCAACTACCTTCCCACATCCACATTTGACCTAAACCAAAAGTCAAACTCGGCCCCACCGATTCTTTCTATCCGGCGCCACCGAGTTTCAAATATCATAGCCACTGCCACAAACCCTAGGCAAATCGGTCTCACCGATAGGGATCTCGGTCTCACCGAGATGGGATTGTAATCTCTCTGTTTCCCTTCGTAACGTTTCGGTCTTACCGAGATGAGCGATCGGTCCCACCGAGATTGCAATGTAAACTCTCTGTTTCCCTTTTGTAACATTTTGGTCTCACCGAGATGAGTGAATTGGTCCCACCGAGTTTACATGACCAACTCTCTGGTTAGCTTATTACCAAAATCGGTCCCACCGAGTTTGTGTAATCGGTCACACCGAGATTACATTATGCCCTAACCCTAACCATATCGGTCCTACCGAGTTGCATCTCAGTCCCACCGAAAATCCTAACGATCACTAGGTTTGCTGAATCGGTCCAACCGAGTTTAACCATTTGGTCCCACCGAGTTTGGCAAATTGTGTGTAACGGTTAGATTCCGTGTGGAGGCTATATATACCCCTCCACCCACTCTTCATTCGTGGAGAGAGCCATCAGAACATACCTACACTTCCAATACACATTTTCTGAGGGAGCCATCATAACCACCTACACTTGTGTTGAGGTCAAGATATTCCATTCCAACCATATGAATCTTGATCTCTAGCCTTCCCCAAGTTGCTTTCCACTCAAATCTTCTTTCCATCAAATCCAAATCCTGTGAGAGAGAGTTGAGTGTTGGGGAGACTATCATTTGAAGCACAAGAGCAAGGAGTTCATCATCAACACACCATTTGTTACTTCTTGGAGAGTGGTGTCTCCTAGATTAGCTAGGTGTCACTTGGGAGCCTCCGACAAGATTGTGGAGTTGAACCAAGGAGTTTGTAAGGGCAAGGAGATCACCTACTTTGTGAAGATCTACCGCTAGTGAGGCAAGTCCTTCGCGGGCGACGGCCATGATGGAATAGACAAGGTTGCTTCTTCGTGGACCCTTCGTGGGTGGAGCCCTCCGTGGACTTGCGCAACCGTTACCCTCCATGGGTTGAAGTCTCCATCAACGTGGATGTACGATAGCACCACCTATCGGAACCACGACAAAAACATCCGTGTCTCCAATTGCGTTTGAATCCTCCAAACCCTTCCCTTTACATTCTTGCAAGTTGCATGCTTTACTTTCCGCTGCTCATATACTCTTTTGCATGCTTGCTTGAATTGTGTGGAGATTGCTTGACTTGTGCTAAGATAGCTAAAATCTGCCAAGAACTAAAATTGGGAAAATGCTAGATTTTTATTTGGTTAATTAGTCTAATCACCCCCCTCTAGACATACTTTCGACCCTACAAGTGGTATCAGAGCTTTGGTCTCCATTTGCTTTGATTTCCATAGCTTTTGGTGGTCATAGCCTTGGTTTCACAACCTAGGAGAGTATGGCATCTAGCGAGGGAAATTATCACCGTAGAGGTCCTTACTTTGATGGTACTAATTTTGCTAGTTGGAAGCATAAGATGAAAATGCATATTCTTGGACATAACCCCGCCGTTTGGGCTATTGTGTGTGTTGGCTTGCAAGGTGAATTCTTTGATGGGAAAGAACCAAATCGTGAAGCTACCGCGGATGAGTTGAAGATGCTACAATACAATGCTCAAGCTTGTGATATCCTCCTCAACGGATTGTGCCCCGAAGAATTCAACAAAATCAGCCGTCTTGAGAATGCAAAGGAAATTTGGGATACTTTGATTGACATGCATGAAGGTACCGACTCCATCAAGGAATCCAAGTTGGATGTGCTTCAAAGTCAACTTGACAAGTTCAAAATGAAGGATGGTGAAGGTGTCGCTGAAATGTACTCTAGGCTTGCTCTTATCACAAATGAGATTGCCGGCTTAGGGAGTGAAGAGATGACCGATAGATTCATCATCAAGAAGATCCTAAGAGCCTTGGATGGAAAATATGATACCGTGTGCACATTGATCCAAATGATGCCCAATTACAAAGATCTCAAGCCAACGGAAGTCATCGAAAGAATTGTTGCTCATGAGATGCCACTCAAGGATAAAGAGGAACTTCACAACAAATCAAGTGGTGCTTACAAAGCCTTGTGTGAAGCCCCCACATCATCGAGTGAGAAACAAACCTTCAATGAAGAATTGAGCTTAATGGTGAAGAACTTCAACAAGTTCTACAAGAGTAGAAGCAAAGAGAGAAGCTCCAAATCAAGGTCCTACAATGACAAAAGATCTTCTAGTCGAGAGCAAAACTGCTACAATTGTGGAAGGCCCGGACACTATTCCAATGAGTGTACGCCCCCCTACAAGAGAAGAGAAGATTCTCCTAAGAGAAGAAGTAGAAGAGAAGAATCACCATCTAGAGAAAGAAGGAGTAGAGATGATCGTTATGAATGAAGACCCTCACGGAGAAGCAAGGATTCGGAAAGAAAGGACAAGTCATTAAGGAGCTACACAAAACGAAGACATCAAGCTCATGTTAGTGAATGGGTATCCGGCTCCGACTCCGACAACCACTCCGAGAGAAGCTATCACTCCGACTCCGAATATACTCAAGATGAAGGTGTTGCCGGTCTAGCACTTGTGACAACCAACTCCCACGACATATTTGACTCACCAAATGAAGGAGTTGGAACATGCTTCATGGCTAAAGGCCCAAAGGTATCACACCCTGAGTATGTTGATTTCAATAGTGATGAAGATGAGTTGTTAGGTGATGATGATTTACTTGTTGACAACTCTAGTGATGAATACTATGATGAAACATTAATTAATCATGCTAATCAACATAAAACGAATGACAATGATAAGGAGAAGATTGAGTCTCTAACTAAAGAACTAAACACTCTTAAGTTAGCTCATGAAACTATCTTAGGAGATCATCGAGAACTTTTAAGGACTCATGAGAAATTGCGCTTTGAAAAGCTCAACCTTGAGCAAG
Source organism: Triticum dicoccoides (assembly GCF_002162155.2). Classification (NCBI taxonomy): domain Eukaryota; kingdom Viridiplantae; phylum Streptophyta; class Magnoliopsida; order Poales; family Poaceae; genus Triticum; species Triticum dicoccoides. The sequence goes on along the minus strand of NC_041388.1, from coordinate 635,547,906 downwards.
AGCATGATTTCTTAAAAGCAATCAATGATGATCTTCGCAAGAAAAGTTCTTCTTACATTGGCAAGCATTTACTCTTATCCACTTACATGCCTCAAGTCAAGTTTAGTAACAAGAACAAGAAAGATTCTTCCTCTAGTAGTAACAATAATCATGCTAAATCCAATATTGTTGCTTCTAGTAGTTCTCTTGATTCCACTAATGATTCTCTTAGCCAAGTTACACTTGAGCAAGAAAATAGCTTATTGAAGGGAATTATAGAGAAAGGTGTTTACAAGAGCCTTGTCGGAAGTAAGCAATTCGAGGAAATTATACGCAAGCAAGGAAGGCACCGGAAGAATCAAGGTGTTGGTTTTGAATGGAAGTTCAATGCCAATGGAGTTGAGTGGGAAGAAGATCAATACCCCAAGACGAAGTTTGTTCCTCAACAAGAGGAGTATGATCCTACTTCTCTCAAAGGGACACAAGCTCAAGATGATCTTCCACCACAAGACCACAAGCAAAAAGGCAAGGACAAGCTTCCAGAGGAAATTGATGCATTTGAAGAAGCTCCTAAGGCCTTGGTCAAGTGGGTTCCCAAGACTACATCAAGTTCCACTTCATCAAGTACAACTACAACACCGAGGATTCCCATCAAGATGGTGTGGATCCCGAAGAAGAAGAACTAGAGAGTTCTTGAGGGTGACTCCGCCAACATACTTCACTCTTATCATCTTGGCAAGAACAAGTGCAATCAACTTCCACATCTTGCACTAGTTCAAGGAGTCACAAACCCTCTTGTTGGTAATACAAAGGACAAGGTAACCTAAAAGCTTTCATAGACATCATCTTGTGTGTGCATCACTCTATGTCTATGGATATCCTTGTTTGTTCCTTGTGGGACTAGCCCGTGTAGGTATTGAAAGTGCAACTCACTCCAATGGATAGCTCCAAATGATCTACATCAACATTGAGCACCCACATCTTCAACACCTACATGAGTCATCATCGACAAAACCCAAGGTTAGTTCATCCCTCTGAGGGGGATCTCACATCTAGGGGGAGCTTTACTCTAAGAATTGAGCTAAAGCAACTCTAATGGTGTGAACACAACAATGCTTTATGTAAAAGTGGTAACCCCACTTGTGCTTAAATGATGAGTATGACCTATGATCAAATGTTCTCATTTGACTCCTAAGTCAATATACTCATATATAGATGACCTAGTCATCACAAATTGTTTGATAGATGCTAGAATTGGTTGTGCATGCTTTGCCACATATTTCAATTGCCGTTTTATTGTGTGAGCATGTTGATTGCATATTTTACTCACTCGAGGACATCCACTTGTTGTTTTGATTGATTGGTTTTCTTTTCTTTTGCCAAGTGGATGGACAAGAATGCCTAAGAACCCTCTCTAGCTATCTATGCTTTTCTCGTCTCAAACTCTATTCATGTTACATCACAAAATTTGATCAAGTCAGATTCGAACCACTCCGTGTGAGGAGCACTCGGAGTCCCCGATTCGTCATAGACTTAAACTTCCAAAACTTCTTTGTGTGTTTAGGTCTGACCGATTCCTCCATTTCGGTCATACCGAGATCACTAAGTCGATCTAGGTTTTCAATCTCGGTGCAACCGATTTGAACTTTTCGGTCACACCGAGTTGCTGTAACTGTCAACAGTTATGCATCTCAGTGCCCCCGAGTTGTTCCACTCGGTCACACCGACAGGGTCGGGCTATATATACTCACGGGCAAATTGTTGGAAATTTCTCCGAAACCCCTTCGCCCGCGCATAGCTCGCTCTGCCTCCTGAGTCTCCGGATCGTCCTCCTCGTCGCCAGCCGCCTCCTGTCGCTGGTCTCCGCCGCCGTCAACGGAATTCTTCCCCGCCGTTGCCGCCGTAGCGAGTTCATCACCGAACTAGGGTATGGACTCGATCACAGTGCTATCCCCGTGCAATTCCTAGCACATTGTGTTCATTATGATTCTTACCACGATTTTAATGCTTCTATCCAGTCAAAACACTCCGTAGATTAGAGTTGAATCGAAAATTTAGGGTTAGGTTTCCGCCGAAACCATCTCGGACCCACCGGGTTGCAGAACTCGGTTCCACCGATTCGGCCAAGGCCATTGCACATGTGGTTTTTGGTCTGACCGAGAATTGCAAATCGGTGTGACCGAGTTCAGGACTTTGTGAAACCCTAGCAGTCTCGGTGCCACCGAACTGTGACTCGGTCTGACCGAGTTCACTAGTTTAGGTTCCAATAGATGCTTCGGTATGACCGAGTTTGCAAATCGGTTGATCCGAAATGCTTTCTATGGAAAACTAAAACTAAGTTTTTTGACTCATTCTTTTGCAAAAACCTCTGCATTTTGTGATGCTCATCCACTCTATCTCATCTATATCTATTCACAAGGTCTGCTGTCAGTGTTTGCAACATGTCTGACCAGAGTGACAGCCAGAACAGGTCAGAGGAGCAGGTTCACCTGAGTGAGGGCACTAGTCCCTCTAGCAGTTCAGATGATGGTAGCAGGAGCACCCCAAGCAATTTGCCAAAGGCTGCCACTAGAGCAAGCAAGAAGAAAACTTTAGAGTCTGAGGATGAAGACTATGTGACCACTGAGGATGAGGCCACATCAAACAAGAAAGTGGTTAAGAAGGAGTACAGCTCAGCTGCAGTTAAGCCAGGAATGAAGATCAAAAGGCCAGCAGGAAGACAACCAATGTCTAAGGCCAGAGCATCCTCTCAAGCATCTTTGGAATCTCAACCCAAAGAGCCTGCTGTAGAAGGAAAGAAAAGGAAGGAAAGGGTCAAGAAGACCATGGCCAGAGTGATTGGAAAGGCTTCCATGATGGAAGAAGAAGAGGTTGCTGCACCAGCACCCAAGGCACAGAAGCTTATGGGTGATGCTATCAGGACAGGGGCTGCATCATCAAAGCCCAAAGAAGCACCCAAAGCTGCCTCCAAGCCCAAGACTGCACCAAAGAGAAATACTAGAAACATACCAGCTGCTGAGAAGAACAAGGCCCCAGTGCCTGAGACTGTTGCTGAAGAAGAAGATGAAGAGCATGTTCTGAGAAAATTGAAGCCAAAAATTCCAGACCACAATGATGCTCATCATGTGGCTGAGAACATGAAGATCAGGAGAGACTCAGGACTGAGGAAATGGAGAGAGACATATCCATATGCTACTAGGAGAAGGACTGCTGTTGATTACAGGTTCCACACAAAGGAACAACAGGATTTCTATGAGACAGTGCTACTGGACAAGAAGCCTATAGTGTGTGAAATGAGGTGGGTCGACTGGAAGTATATCAAGGAAAATGAGGAACACTATCCTGGTGTGTTTGACAGCTTCAGTGCTTGTGGAGTTGCAGACTTTGTTGGGCAGAAGCTCACAAAGTGGAATGAGGAGCTCATAATGCAATTCTACTCCACAACACACTTCTATCCAGATGGCAGGATAGTATGGATGTCTGAAGGTACAAGGTACCACTCAACTATTGAGGAATGGGCAAATCTGATCAATGCTCCTAAGGAAAAAGAAGATGACTTGGATGTCTATGCCAAGAAGAACATGGATCACAACTCTATGGCAAATATGTACAAGGAGATTCCTGAAGATGATCTTGAGACTCACCAGTTTGGGTTAGTAAAACACTTGTTGTCAGGGCTACCTACAATCAATTGGATCCTTAGGCACACTCTCTTGCCCAAGTCTGGTGATCACAGAATGATCATAGGCCATGCAATTAACTTGCTACATATATTTGATGTGCCACAGAAGTTCAAGGTCATGAGCCTTATAGTTGAGACTATCAAGAGGACTGCAGCTGACCAGAAAAGAAGTTGTGGATATGCCCCACAGATCCGGGAGTTGATAAACTCAAAGATGGGCACATGCACATACTTGTTGGATAAGGAACACTTGCCTATCTGTCCTGACTTCGAGGACAACCAAGTTGTGATGAATGAAGATGAACCCTCCTCAGTGCAAGCACAAGCAAAGAAGGAGAAGGCAAAGAAAGAGAAGGCTGCCAAGATGCCAACTCAAGAGGAGGCATCTGAGTACTTTTTGAAAAGCAAGCAGGACCAGCTTGGTTACTTGATAGCATCATCTCTAAGGATTGAGAAGGGGTTGGCCACCCTAACTCAAAACCAGGAGAGCCTGGAATGAATCATGGAACAAAAATTCTATGATTTAGATGTCAAAGTAACTGAGATTCAGTCTGTTGTGGAGCAGCTACAGGATGACATGCAGGAGAGGAAGGGCAAGACAACCACTGATGCATTTTCCAGAGTGCCTCGAGCTCAGAGATCTACTGCAGTGCCTGTACCAGACACTATAGTCACTTCATCTGCACCAGCTATAGCTCCAGCACCTACCCCAGCAGCTCCATCTACTTCAACTGAAGCCTTCGTCCTTGGTGTTCTCCAGACACCACCACCTGAAGACCAAGCCTGAGAGACGTTTTAGTGCTATACATTTTCTATGAACCTTTTGGTAACTTGTTGCCAAAGGGGGAGAAAAATGTATAGATGATAGGCTTCGAGAGAGAGCGTTGCTTTTTATTCTCTCTTGCTTTGGTGGTTGAACTTTGTTTATCTTTTGATTGCTTGAGATGCTACGCTATTATCTGTGCGACATTGATGATCATGTGGTTGATCATAAGTTACACTTATGCTTGTTAGATGATATTATCTTACTTATCCTTATATGATCATTCACTTTGCTTGGTGATGAGTGCATGTATTTAATTCTTATCATTTTGAGCGCTCCACCAAGATGTATGTGACAAGGAAGAGTAACCCATGATCCTAACTCATTGTGCATTTGCAGTCCAAAGCAAATCTTAAGATATGCACAAACTTAGGGGGAGCTCTTGCTTTTCACATACTTCTCAAAGTGACAATATCTTTCACTCTTATTATCATTTGTCGAAGCTTTAATCTATATGTTGTCATCAATTACCAAAAAGGGGGAGATTGAAAGTGCAACTATCCTTGGGTGGTTTTGGTAATTCCTAACAACATATAGCTCATTGAGCTAACATTATTCCAAGATTAATATTTCAGGAAAAGCTCAATGAATGGCATGGCATGGATGAGGAAAGTGGATCCCTCAAAATTCTAAGGACAAAAAGTTTGGCTCAAGCTTCAAGATCAAGACTCTACATTTTATATTTTAGTGATCCAAGATCACATTGAGTCTATAGGAAAAGCCAATACTATCAAGGAGGGATGAGGTGTTGCTTAATGGCTTGCTTGCTCAAAGTGCTTAGTGATATGCTCCAAAACCCTCAACTACCTTCCCACATCCACATTTGACCTAAACCAAAAGTCAAACTCGGCCCCACCGATTCTTTCTATCCGATGCCACCGAGTTTCAAATATCATAGTCACTGCCACAAACCCTAGGCAAATCGGTCTGACCGATAGGGATCTCGGTCTCACCGAGATGGGATTGTAATCTCTATGTTTCCCTTCATAACGTTTCGGTCTTACCGAGATGAGCGATCGGTCCCACCGAGATTGCAACGTAAACTCTCTGTTTCCCTTTTGTAACATTTCGGTCTCACCGAGATGAGCGAATCGGTCCCACCGAGTTTACATGACCAACTCTTTGGTTAGCTTATTACCAAAATCGGTCCCACCAAGTTTGTGTAATCAGTCACACCGAGATTACATTATGCCCTAACCCTAACCATATCGGTCCTACCAAGTTGCATCTTAGTCCCACCGAAAATCCTAACGGTCACTAGGTTTGCTGAATCGGTCCGACCGAGTTTAACCATTCGGTCCCACCGAGTTTGGCAAATTGTGTGTAACGGTTAGATTCTGTGTGGAGGCTATATATACCCCTCCACCCACTCTTCATTCATGGAGAGAGCCATCAGAACATACCTACACTTCCAATACACATTTTCTGAGGGAGCCATCAGAACCACCTACACTTGTGTTGAGGTCAAGATATTCCATTCCAACCATATGAATCTTGATCTCTAGCCTTCCCCAAGTTGCTTTCCACTCAAATCTTCTTTCCATCAAATCCAAATCCTGTGTGAGAGAGAGTTGAGTGTTGGGGAGACTATCATTTGAAGCACAAGAGCAAGGAGTTCATCATCAACACACCATTTGTTACTTCTTGGAGAGTGGTGTCTCCTAGATTGGCTAGGTGTCACTTGGGAGCCTCTGACAAGATTGTGGAGTTGAACCATGGAGTTTGTAAGGGCAAGGAGATCGCCTACTTCGTGAAGATCTACCGCTAGTGAGGCAAGTCCTTCGTGGGCGACGGCCATGATGGCATAGACAAGGTTGTTTCTTCGTGGACCCTTCATGGGTGGAGCCCTCCATGGACTCCCGCAACCGTTACCCTCCGTGGGTTGAAGTCTCCATCAACGTGGATGTACGATAGCACCACCTATCGGAACCACGACAAAAACATCCGGGTCTCCAATTGCGTTTGAGTCCTCCAAACCCTTCCCTTTACATTCTTGCAAGTTGCATGCTTTACTTTCCGCTGCTCATATACTCTTTTGCATGCTTGCTTGAATTGTGTGGTGATTGCTTGACTTGTGCTAAGATAGCTAAAATCTGCCAAGAACTAAAATTGGGAAAAAGCTAGATTTTTATTTGGTCAAGTAGTGTGATCACCCCCCCTCTAGACATAGTCCCGATCCTACATAAACGAGTCTGGTCTACCCCGTAGAATGACAGTCCGGCTCATCTAGAGTTGGATTAGCAATTCGGCCTCCGCCAAAACCCCAGCCTGACAACGGCATACGTACCGCGCGTACATAACTATGCGTTAAAAATACCATGGGCAAGGACGGAGGCATGCTAAACATAGTTTTTGGCTAAGGTAGTAAAGGGAGAACTACTGCGATTGTGTTTCTGGCTGGCCCGATTAAGCACCTCAGTAGAGAAAGCCAAAAACTGACTGTCCTAATGTGGGGAGAGCTGGTCAGCAACTCGGTGACTTATTAAAATCTTTAGCGATTTCTTTTGTATTACATGAAGGGCTGACTTTTTATTAGTCATGCGTTTTAAGACACCTAAGTTCGATAGCCGCATACGCACCAAGGGCTATCTTACACCCCCATCTATCCAACTCCTATGGCTAAGTGAGAGTGGTAAAGCCACATAGTCCGATTGCCTCGTTCACAGCACCGACACCTCCTTTACGGACCAAGACGTTGGATCAAGTGTGCCTATGTGCTACCCCGAACACCCCCGTAGGATCTACGTGGGGGCTGAAGCTGATGACTGGAAAACTCTCAAAGATAAGAACAACCACACATGAGAAACAATAATTTAAATATATTACAAAGGCCTCCATTTATAATACAATGTCTGGGTAGCTCGGATATAGTTACTCAAACATAATATCCTTTGAGCATTAGCCCTCTATCAAACGGGGCCCCTCAAGGACATCGTCGAAGTAGCGCTCCGGCTTGCGGTGAGCCTTGTCTCCGGGCGGACCTTCAACGGCCACGCTGGTAGCCTTCATCTTGGTGCAGTGCATTTTGACACGGGCAAAGGCCATCCGCGCACCCTCAATGCATGCCGAGCGCTTCACTGCCTCTATTCGGGGCAAGGCGTCGCCGAGTCGCTTGACCAGGACAAAGTAGCTGCCCGGAATGGGTCCGGCTGGCCACAGCCGGACTATAATGTCCTTCATGACCAAGCCGGACATCTTGTGCAGCTCCGCCAGCTGCATCATCTGATTGTTGAGTAACGTTGGTCGCTCCGGCGCTAGATATTGCGACCAAAAGAGCTTCTCCGTCGCATTCTCGTTTTGGGCCCGGAAATATTGGGCGGCATCAGCAGCACTCCTCGGGAGATCCGCGAAAGTGTCTGGAGCACTCCACAGTCGATTTAGCAAAGCATATCTTCGACCGTCGAATATACTCTGTAAAAGAAAAGGCTTACCAGCAGCTATCTATCCGGCTTGCTTGATCCCCTCGCAAGCAGCCCGGAATTCGGACCGCGCCTCTTTCGTAGCTTGAAGAGCCTTGGTGAGATTGGTCGCTTGGGCCTTGTTACTCTCTTCCAAGGACTCACACTTGGTGGCGCCCTCCTGGAGTGCTTGCTCTACTTCAGTCACCCTCGCCTCATACTTAAGGCGGGCGGCCTTTTCGGCCTCCGCATCGGCAGCCGCCTTCTTTGCGGTTGCCTTGCTTACCCTCGCCTCCTCCTTGGCTTCGGCAAGGGCACTCTTGAGGGATTCGACCTCAGTCGTGTTGCCCATAATCATTAATAGTTGCACCAGAGATTAAAACTTTGAGTTTGTATTATAATTCAGGCTTTTAAGGGGTCTTTTAGAATCATACCTTGGGCCTCATCGAACCGCTTGTTAATACGGCCGATCTCATCATCGGCCAGCTTTAGTTTCTGCTGGAGTTCGGAAACTTTCGCGTTCTTGGCCGATGTTGCTAGCAGCGAAGCCTGTTCACCAAAATAGACAAGTATGTTACCTCTGGCATATTCGGTCCTCTATCCGGCCCTTTCTTCAAAAAGCCGAACAGAGTCTCGGGGCTACTATCTATACACATGTGTATGATTATACAGGCAAAAGCAGCCAAAGATATTAGACAACATACCTCAAAGCCTGTAAGTAGGCTAGTGAACGCTTCATTCAGTCTGCTTTGGGCGGACTGGACCTTTTCAACCACCATACCCATCAGGGCACGGTGTTCGTCCACGATGGAAGCACAGTGAAGTGTTTCCCTCAATATATCCGGCGCCTCCGGATTGATGGAGGTCGTCCGTGGAGTTGGCACTCCCCCCTCTTTCGTAGGGGGCTGCTCGCTCGGGTACGGAGCGGTATCTGGCTGGGGGCCGGACTGGTCAAGGCCCCCGCCGTCAGTTTCCATGGGGATTACGCCCGCCATGTTTCCAGCTGTCGAGGCGTTGCCCTCTGGCGCCGTTTTAGCGACCTTCCGCACCTCTCCCTGGCCTGGAGAGGTCCTTTGGGATAACACTTCGGTGTCATCTATGGCATGTGGCGGGAGGCTTGTGGAGGCGACTCGCTCTCCATCATCTCCGGTGCCAATGAATTCCTCGAAGACAATGATTGTTGGGGGAGGTTACGGGCCGGACTGACAACATAGATGATATGTCACCCTACAATTCATAAAAGCCAGATATATACATTATCTTTGAATACTTACGATTTTGCCAGGGGCTTTGACCTAGGGTTCCACTCAGGGATGGCTTCGGCGTCCGATTTCGAATCGTCTGGAAGGAAGGGTTTCCCCTTCTTGGACGCCTCTGCCTCTAAGTTTGCGGAGGCCCCCCTTTTCTTCTTTTCAACCTTAGGGGGAGAATTGTTCTCCTGCTCTTCCTCTTCGTCTTCGTCTCCCTCGTGGGAGGAGGGAGCTTCGTTATCTTCGGACTTTATGTCTGAAGTACCTTTACGGCAAAGGCCACTTTTGGCCTCCTTCCCCTTCTTCTTGGCCTTCTTCTTCGGCGCCTGGTATAGCGCCGAAACCAGCATCTTCGTCAGAAGAGGGATAGCTGGGTCTTCAGGCAGTGGAGCCAGACACTGGATCCACTCCGCCTTCTTGGTCCAGCCCTGAAGAATAAGGGGAAGGCTTAGTATGCTCTTTGGATCTACAAGTTGAGGATATATTTGAAAAATCTAAAAAAACTTACTGGAGTGGTCTGGTGAGCACGGTCGAGGCTGAGGTCTTCGGTCGTTTTCGGCTACAACTTCTGGGCCTTGAAAAGCAGCTTCCATATATCTTCATGCGTTGTGCCGAAGAACCGCTGCAGGGTTTGGGGACTGGCCGGATCAAAGTCCCACATATGGAGAGTACGGTGATGGCAGGGGAGGATCCGGCGAAAAAGCATCACTTGGATCACATTGGCAAGGTTGGTGTTCTTCTCTGTCATGCTTTGGACCCGCTTCTGCAGTGTCATCACCTCGTCGGACGACGCCCAGTCCAGGTCCATGATGTAAGCCTCATTGGAGGACCAGATTTGAATTCAGGAGTGGCGGCCCATGTGGTGTCACGGGGTTCGGTGATGTAGAACCACTCTTGTTGCCATCCCTTCACGGTCTCTACGAAGGTCCCCTTGGGATAGGTGACGCTGGGGAGCTTTCTCAACATGGCGCCGCCACACTCCGCGTGTTGACCCTCGACCACTTTGGGCTTCACATTGAAGACCTTGAGCCACAAGCCGAAGTGGGGGGGATGCGGAGGAATGCCTCGCACACGACGATGAATGCCGAGATGTTGAGGAATGAATTCGGGGCTAGATCATGGAAATCTAGTCCGTAGTAGAACATGAGCCCACGGACGAAAGGGTGGAGTGGAAACCCTAGCCCACGAAGAAAGTAGGGGATAAATACTACCCTCCCATTGGGCTCCGGGGTGGGGATGATCTGCTTCTTGGCAGGGAGCCGATGGGCGATTTCTTTGGCTAAGTACCCCACTTCCCGGAGTTCCTTGATGTTCTCCTCCATGACGGAGGAGGTCATCCACTTGCCCTACACTCCAGATCCGGACATGGCTAGAGTGTCAGATGGGGACGGAAGGGGTTGAAGTTGGGGCGCTAGAGCTCGGACAGATGGGCTGAGGAGGAAGAAGGCATGGGGTAAAAAGGTGGATGCTTATCTCCTTATAAAGGCAGTGAATATCGAGCGTCCACCTCACGAGCCTTAAAACTTGCCTATTCCCTAGGATTCATGCGAACGGCATGGTTGGATTACCCAAACTCATATTGACGAGAATCCCGCAATAAGGGGACACGATCTCTGCTTTGATGAGACGTGTCAATGAAGACCGCGTCTCGAAACGCGAAGCGGGAGGCTAAAAAACGGTTCGAAATGATAATAAGGCTGGAACACGACGTCTCACCGAAAAAGCCGTAAGAAGACATGATCTGTTTTTGTATAAGTATTTACCCTTGTGGTTTAGGCTTGTAACTATTGTACAGAGCCGGATATAGTCCTTTTTATCAACTACTTTGGATTATTCGAAGGAGGAACCCGCCTTGCAATGCCGAAGACAATCTGCGCGCTGGACACATCGTCATTGAAGCCTGGGTTCAGGGGCTACTGAGGGAGTCCTAGATTAGGGGGTCCCAGGGCATCCGGGCTATGTGACATTGGCCGGACTGGTGGGCCGTGAAGATACAAGATAGAAGACTTCCCCCGTGTCCGGATGGGACTCTCCTTGGCGTGGAAGGCAAGCTTGGCGTTCGTATATGAAGATTTCTTTCTCTGTAAACCGACTATGTACAACCCTAGGCCCCTCCGGTGTCTATATAAACCAGAGGGTTTAGTCCGTAGAGGCGATCATGATCATACAGGCTAGACATCTAGGGTTTAACCATTACGATCTCGTGGTAGATCAACACTTTTAACCCATATACTCATCAAAGTCAATCAAGCAAGAAGTAGGGTATTACCTCCATCAAGAGGGCCTGAACCTGGGTAAACATCGTGTCCCCTGCCTCCTGTTACCTTCGATCCTCAGACGCACAGTTCGGGGCCCCCTACTCGAGATCGGACGGTTTTGACACCGACAACCATGGGCCTCCTTTTATAGATCAAGGGGTTACCACAATGGCAAATCGGTCATTATGCACTAATTAGATAGCAAACAGTGCTATCATACCTAACTCTACAGATGGACAAAGCGCATTAAATGCGCCACCTAGTGTCACATCACAGCGTGCCTGATAAGCCTTGTCGGGCTATTTTGCCAGCTCCGCGCCTCCTTGCTTGACACGTCTCAGGACGGGTGTCATTTGGAGATGATTCCTGTAGTAAGTGACTGCCATGTGGCAAGAAACAACCACTTAGTCACTTGGGGGCTTGACACCACACTGATTGGCGACCTGCATCGCTGTGAGGTGGAGCGGTGAAGCCTTGGCAGGGTAGTTCGCCTCCGCTGTGCCCGGCAGGCCTGTCGGGGCGGTCTGGTGGCTTGTCTTCAGGGCAACCTCGCCCTTGCCAGGCTCGCCTGCCCGGCAAGGGAGTCTTTTCCCTTAGTGATATCTCGCTCCCCAGGCTTGACTTGGTCCTTTTGATCTGCACTCTGATTCTTCAAAGAACTAATCTCTTGTGCTTGGTCTGGTCTTGGATGTTGATCATAGGCCTGTGCACCGTTTGGGCAATGGACCCAGGTTTGTTGCACCGACAGGAGCCCCCGGGCCTGGCCCGAATGCGCTGTCGGGTGTCGTCGGGTGTGACGCCCGGATATTTAAGCTACAGTAATTCCCGGTTAATCATGCCCTATCACCTTAGCTACTGTTGCTAATCTCGCGTTAGTTCAAAACCAATTCAAAATTCAAATTCAAAATCAAGTCAAACAATTAAAGTTTTTCAAAAGTCAAAACTAAAATGTTCTTATTGTGACAGATAATTCATAAGATATATTGGTGGAGGAACCAATCTTTATAAAATGTTTAAATGCACTGAACTAATTAAATCAGTAGCTAAAACCGTAAATAAAATGCCTTTTATATTTTGTATAATACTAAACTATATTGTTTTAGGATGAAACTTTTGTGGTTGTGACATAGTTTGTAACATCAATTTAGGAGCCACTTTGGTATTTTATTAAAACTAAAATAATTGGGAACTAAAAGAAAACAGAAAAGTAAAACAAAACAAAACAAACAAAAAAAGGAGGAAAGGAACCCCCCTGCTGGGCCGTGACCTAGCTGCCACCTGGCCAGGCCCAACCGGCCACCCACCTCCCATAACCCCCTCACTACCCCGTGACCTAACCCATGTCGCCCCACTCCCCTCCCCCGCACGATCCCCTCGCTCCTTCCCCCCAATCAGATCTAGATCGGGCAGCGGGCCCCCGACGCCATCGCCTCTCTCCT
>NC_041388.1:635495630-635534683 GCF_002162155.2 Triticum dicoccoides | reverse complement strand
TCGCCACCGTCATTGTCACCGGACCGCCCCGCCTCACGCCGGCGCCCCGCTGCCACATCGATGTCGCCGCCCCCGAATCACCTCGCTGTCGTTTGTCGGGTCGCCCGCGACCTTGCTGGTGCCGCCTCCCCGCCGGACTGCGTCGTCCTCGCCCCCGCCGCGCTGGACTGCCTCGTCCCCCCTCTCCTTCGCCGGTCCTCCCCGCGCCCCGCCACCCTCTTCTCTTCAACGGGGGTGAGCTCCCCATCGGGCCCCGTCCGTCTCCCCCCTCCGAATTCTGCGCCTCCACGCCATCCCGTCGCCGCGCCTGCCTCTGCGTGGCGGCGCCACGTCGCGGCTTCCGCACGCCCGCGCGTGCCCAGGGCGCGCCTCGCCCCTCTTCACCCGCCGCATGGGCCGGCTCCCACCAGCTGCTGCTCCGCCGCTATGCTGCTACTGCTGCTTTCGCCGTTGCCGCACGACTCGTCTTGGCCATCGTCTCCGGGCCCCCACGACCCCCACGGGCTTCTCTAGATGCGAGCGAGCAAGGGCAACCATCTGGTGCCCCTGACTCATCCCACTGCTGCCTCCAGCACTGCTCCGGCGAGCCTCCACCGCACATGGTGGCCGTTGCCGTTTAGCCACCGGCTAATCCACTGATTAGCCACAAATAGCACTGCTAATTACCCCCTGTGCCTATGACTAATGGAGCCCACGGTTAATTAATTTGGACGTTCATAGATAAATAAAACTGGTTTATAAACTACAGTCAATGCCATGTGGGGCCGCCCCCTGAGAACGTTTAAAAAATATATATAATAGAAAATTAATTAATTAATTAATTAAAATGCTAATTAACTTAAATAACCTGTGTTAGTTAATCTAATAACCTAATTAGTCTATTTAATCTGTTAGGTTAGTAAAACAATGTATGACAAGGGGGCCCCAACCCTGTTGACCAGTCAAAGTTTGACTGGTCAACTGGGACCCCTTGGACCCACATGTCAGCCTCTCTGGTACATTTATGTGTACCTAGAGCTAGGTGCACCTAGCAATTCACATTTATTTCGAATTAAAATAATCTGATAATTCTAGTAAATGATTTAAAACTTTAAAAATTAATATAAAATAAACCGTAGCTCGGATGGAAAAACTTTGTACATGAAAGTTGCTCAAAACAATGAGACGAATCCGGATACGTAGCCCGTTCGTCCGCCACGCATCCCTAGCATAGCAAACATGCAACTTTCCCCCTCTGATTCATCTATCTAAAAATGCGAAACACCGGGGATATTTTCCCGGATGTCTCCCCCCTTCACCGGTATCACCTCATACCGTGTTAGGGCACACCTAGCACTGCTACTTGTCATGTCATGCATTGATATGCATCTATTTGCATTGTATTCATTGTTGCTTCCTCCTCTTCTCTCCGGTAGACTACGAGACTGACGCCGCTGCTGGTGCCCCGATCGAGTACGCTGTTGACGACCCCTACTTGCCAGAGCAACCAGGCAAGCCCCCCCTTGATCACTAGATATCGCTTATTCTTCTCTCTACTGCTTGCATTAGAGTAGAGTAGCATGTTACTGTTTTCCGTTAATCCTATCCTGATGCATATCCTGTCATTGTTGCTACAGTTATTGATACCTTACCTGCAATCCTAAATGCTTAGTATAGGATGCTAGTTTATCATCAGTGGCCCTACATTCTTGTGTGTCTGCCATGCTATACTATCAGGCCGTGATTACTCGGGGGGTGATCACGGGCATATACTTATATACATATTATATGATACTTGTGGTGACTAAAGTTGGGTCGGCTCGTAGAGTACCCGCAAGTGATTCACGGATTGGGTCCGAAAGAACGTTTGTCCCGACGGCCCTCTAAGTGAATCTTTGTGGCGGAGCGACATGGCAGGTTGAGACCACCTAGGAGAGAGTTGGGCCTGGCCCTGGTCGGCGTCCGTGGTTATTTCAAAATAACACGCTTAACGAGATCTAGGTATTTGATCTGAGTCTGGCCACTGGCCTATACGCACTAACCAACTACGCGGTCACAGTTATGGGCACTCAACGTCGTGGTATCAGCCAAAGCCTTCTTGATGTCAGCGACTAAGCGGCACGCGCCGGGTTGGACTGGAACACCTGCTCTTGTATAAGGGAGGCTAGGTCTGCTCGTCGGCCACGTTCGCAACGTGTAGGTGTGCAATGGGAGATGGGCCTAGACCCCTGCGCCATAGGATTTAGACTGGCATGCTGACCTCTCTGTTGTGCCTAGGTAGGGCTGCAACATGTTGATCTTCCGTGGCCGGGCATGACCCCGAAAAGTGTGTCCGGACAAAGGGGATCGAGCGTGTTGGGAAATGTGGTGCACCCCTGCAGGGAAGTTGATATATTCGAATAGTCGTGTCCCTCGGTAAAAGGATGACACGGAGTTGTACCTTGACCTTATGACAACTAGAACCGGATACTTAATAAAACACACCCTTCCAAGTGCTAGATACAATCCGGTGATCGCTCTCTAACAGGGCGACGAGGAGAGGATCGCCGGGTAGGATTATGCTGTGCGATGATACTTGGTTAACTTACCATCTACTCTCTTATACTGCTTCAAGATGGAGGCTTCCAGAAGCGTAGTCTTCGATAGGACTAGCTATCCCCCTCTTATTTTGGCATTATGCAGTTCAGTCCACCTATACTACCCATTTTCCATTCGATACCAATGCATGCATATGTAGTGTAGCTCCTTGCTTGCCGGTACTTTGGATGAGTACTCATGGTTGCTTTGCTCCCCCTTTTCCCCCTTTCTATACCCGATTGCCGTGACCAGATGATGGAGTCCAGGAGCCAGACGCCACCATCGACGATGACTCCTACTACACTGGAGGTGCCTACTACTACGTGCAGGCCGCTGACGACGACCAAGAGTAGTTTAGGAGGATCCCAGGCAGGAGGCCTGCGCCTCTTTCGATATGTATCCTAGTTTGTGCTAGCCTTCTTAAGGCAAACTTGTTTAACTTATGTCTGTACTCAGGTATTATTGCTTCCGCTGAATCTTGTGCATTCGAGCTTATGTATTCGAGCCCTCAAGGCCCCTGGCTTGTAATATAAAGCTTGTATTATTTTATTTTGTGTCTAGAGTTGTGTTGTGATATCTTCCCATGAGTCCTTGATCTTGATCGTACACATTTGCGTGTATGATTAGTGTACGGTCAAATCGGGGGCGTCACATTAGGGTAGGCCCTAACCGGTGCACAGGCGAGAGGGAAGCAGCTGCTTGTCCTTTGAAATTTCCTTTGCTTCTTCATTAACCTGAGCCCAGGTCAGTTTTCGGTTCTCCCATGCATTGCGTAACGCCAACTGCGGTGGGGGAAATAATGGGCCACAACTTGCGGGGTACCCACGTCCCATGTTCACGAGGTGGTAAGTGCCACCCCACTATCCTTCCTGCTCCAAGCGCTCCTGCCACGTGTATCACATGCATTGCGCGGGGTTGGTGGCGGATGCGGAGGGTACGGGAATGGGTGCCATGGCAGAAAGCCAGGCGCCGTGGATTGGAGCATAGGGTCAGCCTTGATTCTTCAAGCCGTTAATGGGGAGGAGGAGCTGGACTGGTCGAACGGGGTGGCAACTTCCAAAGAAAAATCTGACCCACCTCCCCCGCTCGCCTATAAAAGGGGACGCAGGGTGAGACATTTTCCTGCACCTCCTCCTCCCTCCATTCTTGTCGTAGTCTTTGCCTATCATGGTGAGAGGCTAGGGGTCGGGTGTTGCTCCAGTGGTGACGAGAACTTCCACTCGACAGCGCCTCCCTCCTCCCTCCAAAGATGCGAGGGCGAAGCCCGTTGAGAGAGGAGGCGGGAGGGGGCGCGACCGAGGTTGTCGTGGTGTACGGGTCTGAGGAGTACGGGGCGGTGCCCCGATCGCGCCCCCACCAGACGTTCCTCCCCTGATGGAAGGCCACGTTGGAGACCAACCCTTGGAGTTTGTCATTAGGCTATACAAGCCTCCGCACGGCCGCCTCCGTCTTCCCACCCCGTCCGCAAAGGAGATGGAGCTCGAACAGCCACGGGTGTTGAAACTGCACATGAGGGGATGTGGGAATGACAACATACAGGTGGATGTAGATTTCCTTGCCCCTCATGTCATGTACTTCCGTCGTGGCTGGAAGACCTTCGCCCACGCCCATAGCTTGTCAGAAGGTCACGTCCTTCATTTTAAGTTAATGGGGGCCGATTTCCTTTCCGTCAAGGTTTTGGGGACCTCGATGCTCACTTAGGGTGCCGTGCGGAGAGCTCGACTGACGACGAAAACTCCTCCTCGAGTGATAGCGACGAGGAGGACAGTGAAGGCGATGACGACGGTGTCGGTCGGGAGGGCGATGACTCTGACTCCAACTGAGCACCAGTCGCACCGTCACCGTTAGGCGGTGGCACCACCATCTGCACCTGCATGTCTTCTCCGGCAAGGTGATTTGCCAGGGAGTTGGGTGCAGGGGTGGGGATGGTGCCTCCGGGCTCCTCCAGCAGCCTTCCAGCTGGGACCCGGCAGGCTTCCTCGCAGGCTGCAGCTTCGTTCGCCTTGCTGCGCCCTGGTGGTGGCGGTTGACGGGTCGCCTTCGCCAATCTCTTCACCATCACCTTCGCCCATGCCTTCTTGGCCTTGTCTAGCTACCTCTCCTGGAGCCCGACAGGGTCAGGCTGGGCTTCTGCCTAGGCGCCCCTTTTGCCCTCTTCACCTCCTTCCGCAGTGCCTAGGAGGAGAGGGACAAGAAAGGGCATCATGGGGCACTTATCTTTTTTTCAATCTAAAATCTATAGGCACTTGCCAAACTTTAGTTCAAATTAAGTTATCTCTTTTATACATGTTTGTGTTATGTAAGATTTGTACTTGTTGATCAACATGTTAATGAAAAAGATAAACCTTGTCGGGCAGTTGTGCATGTAATGAGTCCATGCAGAAGTATAGCACTGTATTCAAACTAGTCTTAAACTGTAAAGAATCTTATAAAGTGTTCTACATGACAAAGTTCTGCATAGTGCATATATATCCAATGGTGTATGATATGCTCCTCCAAACAGACAATTGAAACATATTCTTGAAAACAGTTTCCAAAATCACATGAAGTTCACAAGTTTTCACTACTCAGTTTCTACATCTCTCTGATGTAGTTCAAAAGTGATTGTAGAATAGTTAGTATACAATTGGTTGTAAAATTGATGAGATGTACATATGTACATCCTTATATTACTTTCTTGTTGCTAGAACTTCACTGGTAATGTATAGTCATTCATTTTATAATGTGATTTCTGAATTGTGGCAGTTCCAGATGATGAAGAGTCTCTTGACAAAGAAGGATGAATCATGCTATCAAACTACTTCATTCTCATATACTTTGTGAAAAAATATTTTTCAAGCAAGAAAAGGAAGGTGTTGGTTTTTTTAACGATATACATTTTATTTTATCTCACGCTCCTAGCTGACATAGTCGGTCTTTTACTATGCATGGTCCAAATGTGAATGTGACAACAAAATGATCAGGTAGTATGATATATATTTAGAGACTTTAAACTCGACTGGTCTAGAAACAGATTCTACATATGGAAATGCAAGAATTTAGAGAAGTATATGATAGTCATGTTTATCACCTCAAAGGTATTGCTGATATGGGTACATAACCAAAAAGCATATTTTCTAGGAAACCTGACAATATTAGTTATGAATTTTAAATGACATTAATGATGAACTAAATTTAATCAACGGACAATTTCTGGGCAAACCATCAAGGAATCTCGTGACATTGTTTCTTTTTGTCAAAGTTACCAACCATGTTTATGAAGAAAGGGGACAATAAAGTTGCGAAACAAATATAGAGATTATTAAAATGTTCATATTAAGTTTTGATCATATATTTTGACGGAACACAACCTTTTCAAAATATAAGGCTCTATTTGATAGCAAGGTATTGCAAAAACTAAAGTATTGAAAAACGGTAGCATTTTAGCTGGTAGGTGCAAGATACCATAGTTTTAACATTCTTTTACCTAATACCTTTAGTAGTACATGTACATAAATTTGATATGTGATTTGGTGTGATTTTACTTTGTATTTTCATCATCCACTTGAGTAACACTTATCTATGAATTCTCAAGGGATTAAATGTGGCAAGTGATGTGCAATGTCAAATGTAATATTAACAGTATGAATTAAGATAGTCAATCACATTTGGTATAATCAGCTAAGGGAAGATGGACGAATAAGGAATTATGTCCATAATAAATGCATTATAGTTTTTGCCATGCTAGTACGTGTTGGTGAAATCAACACCAATGGAACTAGAGACATTATGTATGTGGTCTATACTCAAAGGCATAGTTCTAGTTATTTTGAAATTATTTATGTCATGCTAAGTGTTAAGATAATTAATTTTCATTTGGCACATACATCTATTGGCATATTTGTACACTAAAACACCTACTAGAGGCAAAATCATCTAGGATTTTACTAAGACACAACTCATTCTGAAAGGTCCAATGACATTAGCATATGATCTTATACCAATTAGTATAGACACTAGGAGAGAAACATGATGTGTTGGGGGCCTGAGAAAACATAAAGGTGAGACATAGCATCTTGGTTTGGAATGATACAATCATTGTACTATAGTGACTTCAAGAATTCTCAGTTATCTTAATGTGTGATTTGTCATGGGACCTTTCTCACTGAAAGTTGATAGATAAACTTATCTAGTTGCTTGGTAGTAATGGTTTGGAACACAACAATGCCGTATCACAAAATAAGTACGTTTCTATGAAGAACTCTACCATGGAGATCTATTAGTTCATATGTCAAGTAATCAACCTTGACCAATCACATGCTATGTAGAACTCATTAGTTTGTATGACTTAGGCGACTAATTCATCATATCCAAGATCCTCTAGTGTGGACATCCATAGAGGTCCCACTTCCCACTAGAAAGTTAATGTGAATTATGTTGCACATGTGAATAATAGGTGTAACTTTGTGAGTGAAAACAAATAGAATGTTTATGCACCCTACTCTGTATTAAGGTATATTGTACCCCCCTCCCCTCTAAATTTTGTACCAACAGGTTTTCTTGGGAAGTGTTCTTTAAGTATGAAACAATTGTAATTGTAATTTATGTGGTAGTTTTTGAATTGGAATGAACCAATGTACTAATTTATTTTTCTAATATGTGGCACTAGAAAGTACTCAAGACTCGATGTTTCTGGACTAAATTTAAACAATGGGTCATTAACAAACAGTAAAACTGGGAAACCTACGAGCCTCTCATAATGCTTTTATGTTGCTAGTATAATGATTGCCTCGATCAAATGCCGCGAGGATGTATTCATATGTCTCTTGGGTCACTTCTCCGCGGAAATATCTACGCCTCTATGGTTGATTAGACTATGACTGTTTATTGGATCCTTGGGCTGGCTTCATCGGATAAAGTCCAAAATAAATACCCCGAGAATGTACGTAGATGTAGTGATGTGATAGGCACAGGCAACACTAGCCATGGCTTGGGGCGTGAACACAAATTCCTTTGTTGACTGTAGTAGATTTAGACACTGTTCACCACTATTTGTTACTGTAGCTATAGGTTGACCCAGGGCATGGATGGATCTTGCCTACGCCACCGGATAGATGTATGTGTTCCCATCATGATGTGCTTTCACCCATGCTGCCTCGGCAAGTCCTACGTGCGCGTGGGAGGAGTGAATTGCAAAAAAATCACCACATTTGAAGTTCACTTTTGGAATTGCCACCACATTTCTTGGGCGCCCCAAGAATCTACCAGCTTCCTTACAGATTCTCTCAATAGACACTAATGACTGTTTTGAACGATTTAATCCAATTTTTGACCAGTTGGACCCACATGTAAGCATTGACGTGGCACAAAAAGTCAAATAGAACAATGTTGATTGTTACTCGTCAGGATCCCCTCCACCCCCATGATCCCCATCTCTCTGGACCGGTCCCTGCGTACTGTACCTGATGGTAGGCACCGTCAACCACCTCTCTTGTCGTGCTCTGCCCCCTTCCACCATCCGCCACCTCTTCTCCTTCCCAACGCCGACGAGATCTACCGCCCTGCGCAGGCCCACACTGGATCCTGCAATGCTGTCCCCTGCCCCGACAAGCTCCGTCCTCTTCCTCTATGTCGTGCAATGAGCCGACCTCCGGCTCATGCCTATGAGCTCGCTGCCGGTCTCCGGCTCACACCCACGAGCTCGCTCTCTGGCTTGGCGTGCATAGGTCCAGTGCTAGTGGAGCGGCCGACCAAGTAGGTGGGGGCGGGTTTAAGCTTGCATGTGGTGGGGGCGTGCATAGAGATCTCTGATACGTCCATTTTGCATCATGTGTTCCTATTGTTATTTATGAAGTTTTTATGCATAATAATACTTTTGGAGTAATTCCAATGCCTTTTCTCTCATAATATGCAAGGTACACACAAAGAGAGAGAATTCCGGCAGCTGGAAATCTGGACATAGAAAAGCTACGTCAGGCTACCTATTCTGCACAACTCCAAACAAGTTGAAATTTATGGAGATTTTTTATGGAATATATGAGGAATATTGGAGCCAATAAGTACCAGAGGGGGCCCACCAGGTGGGCACAACCCACCTGGGCGCACCAGGGAGCCCAGGCGCGCCCTGGTGGGTTGTGCTCACCCAGGCCCACCTCCAGTTCCCATCTTCTAGTATATAAGTCATTTTAACCTAGAAAAAAAAAAAGGAGAGTACTTTCGGGACGGAGCGCCACCGTCTCGAGGCGGAACATGGGCAGGAGCACTTTTGCCCTACGGCGGAGCGATTCCGCCGGGGGAACTTCCCTCCCGGAGGGGGAAATCATCGTCACCAACAACTCTCCCATCTTGGGGAGGGCAATCTCCATCAACATATTCAACAACACCATCTCATCTCAAACCCTAGTTCATCTCTTGTGTTCAATCTTTGTACTGGAACTTGATATGTGTTCGATATTTTGATAGTATGTATGTTGTGATTCCCATAGTGGTGTCATGTGAATGTCGACTACATGACACTTCACCATATTTGGGCCTAAGGGAATGCATTGTGGAGTAGTTATTAGATGATGGGTTGCGAGAGTGACAGAAGCTTAAACCTAGTTTATGCGCTATTCCGTAAGGGACCGATTGGATCCAAAAGTTTAATGCTATGGTTAGGATTTATCCTTAATACTTTTCTCGTAGTTGCGGATGCTTGAGAGGGGGTTAATCATCAGTAGGAGATTTTTTCAAGTAAGAACAACACCTAAGCACCTGTCCACCCACATATCAAATTATGAAAGTAGCGAACACGAATCGAATCAACATGATGAAAGTGACTAGATGAAATTCCCGTGTACCCTCAAGAACGCTTTGCTTACTATAAGAGACCATTTTGGCCTGTCCTTTGCCTCAAAAGGATTGGGCTACCTTGCTGCACTTTTGTTAATGTTATCATTACTTGCTCATTACAAAATATCTTGCTATCAAACTACTTTGTTACTTACAATTTCAGCACTTGCAGATATTACCTTGCTGAAAACCACTTGTCATTTCCTTCTACTCCTCGTTGGGTTCGACACTCTTACTTATCGAAAAGAGCTACAATTGATCCCCTATACTTGTGGTTCATCGAGGCTATTTTCTGGCGCCGTTGCCGGGGAGTGAAGCGCCTTTGGTAAGTGGAAATTGGTAAGGAAACATTTATATAGTGTGCTGAAATTTACTGTCACTTGTTACTATGGAAAACAATCCTTTGAGGGGTTTGTTCGGGGTATCTTCACCTCGACCGGAACCACAATTAGCTACCCCTCAACCCACTGCACCTACTGAAAATATTTAATATGAAATTCCTTCGGCTATGATAGAACAACTGCTAGCTAATCCTTATGCAGGAGATGGAACCGAACATCCTGATACGCACTTAATATATGTGGAACAAATTTGTGGATTGTTTAAGCTCGCAGGTTTACCCGAAGAAGAAGTTAAGAATAAGCTTTTACATTTATCTTTTAAGGGAAAATCATTGGCATGGTATAGGCTATGCGATGATATTGGTTCTTGGAATTGGAATTTCACCAAAAAATTTATCCTATGCATCTAGTTCATCGTGATCGGAACTACATATATAATTTTTTTGGCCTCGTGATGGAGAAAGTATCGCTCTAGCTTGGGGGAGGCTTAAGTTAATGTTATATTCATGCCCCAATCATGAGCTCTCAAGAGAAATTATTATTCAGAATTTTTATGCTCATCTTTCTCGTGATGATCAATCCATGATCGATACTTCTTGTACTGGTTCTTTTATGAAGAAGACTATTGAATTCCGGTGGGATCTTTTGGAAAGAATTAAATGCAACTCTGAAGACTGGGAGCTCGAAGAAGGTAAAGAGTTAGGTATTAAGCTTAAATATGAGTGTGTTAAATCTTTTATGAATACCGATGCTTTTCAAAAGTTTAGCACTAAATAAGGACTTGACTCTGAGATAGTAGCCTCCTTTGTTGAATCATTTGCTACTCATGTTGATATCCCTAAGTAGAAGTGGTTTAAATATCACCCACCTATTAAAGAATAAATTAAAGAACCGGAACTAGCTAAAGAAGAAACTATACTTTATAATGTTGATCCTGTTGTTCCTACTGCTTATATTGAGAAACCACCTTTCTCGGTTAGGATAAAGGAACATGCTAAAGTTTCAACTATGGTTAACAAAAGTTATATTAGAACACCTAAACCTGATGAACAAATGAAAGTAGAGCCTAGTGTTGCTATGGTTAAGGATCTCCTAGAAGAAAATATAGATGGGCATGTTATTTACTTCTGTAATGGAGCTACTAGAATTGCCAAACCTAATAAAGAGGAAAAACATAGACCCGTTGTTGGCATGCATGTTGTCTTAGTTAAAATAGGAGATCACTCTTATCATGGTTTATGTGACATAGGTGCTAGCATGAGTGCTATTCCCTTTACTTTATATCAAGAAATTATGAATGACATAGCACCCGCTAAAATAGGAGAAATAGATGCCACTATTAAACTTGCTAATAGAGACACCATCACACCACATGGGATTGGTAGAGATGTTGAAGTCTTGTGTGGGAATATAAAATACCCTACTGGTTTTCTTGTTCTTGGTTCCCCACAAGATGATTTTTGTCCTATTATCTTTGGTGGACCTTTCTTGAACACCATTAATGCTAAAAATAGATTGTGAGAAACAAACTGTTGGTGTTAGCTTTGGTGATGAGTCTCATGAGTTTAATTTTTCCAAGTTTAGTAGAAAGCTTCATGAAAAAGAATTGCCTAGTAAGGATGCAATAATTGGTCTTGCTTCTATTGTTGTGCCTCTTACTGATCCTCCAGAACAATATCTGCTAGACCATGAAAATGATTTACATATGCATGAAAGAAATGGAATAGATAAGATTTTCTTTGAACAACGTTCTCTGCTTAAACACAATTTGCCTATTGAAACTCTAGGAGGTCCTCCTCCACCTAAAGGTGATCTTGTGTTTGAATTAAAACAATTGCCAGACACTTTGAAATATGCTTATCTTGATGAAAATAAGATATATATCCTGTTATTATTAGTGCTAACCTTTCAGAACAGGAAGAAGAAAGATTATTGAAAGTTCTGAGGAAGCATCAAGCTACTATTGGACATACTCTTGATGATTTAAAGGGCATTAGTCCCACTCTATGTCAGCACAAGATTAATATGGAACCTGATGCTAAACCGTTGTTGATCACCAATGTCAGTTAAATCCGAAGATGAAGGAAGTGGTAAGAACGGAAATATTGAAACTTATGGAAGCAGGTATAATCTATCCTATATCTGATAGTAGATGGGTAAGTCATGTTCATTATGTCCCTAAGAAGGGAGGTATCACTGTTGTTCCTAATGATAAGAATGAACTTATTCCACAAAGAATTGTTACAGGCTATAGAATGATAATTGATTTTAGAAAATTAAACAAAGCAACTAGAAAAGATCATTACCCTCTGCCTTTTATTGATCAAATGCTAGAGAGATTATCTAAGCACACACATTTTGCTTCCTTGATGGATACTCTGTTTTTTCACAAATACCTGTTTCTCAACCTGATCAAGAAAAAAACCACTTTTACTTGTCCCTTTGGAACTTATGCTTATAGACGTATACCTTTTGGTTTATGCATGCACCTGCTACCTTTCAAAGATATATGTCTGCTATATTCTCTGACTTTTGTGAAAAGATTGTTGAGGTTTTCATGGATGACTTTTTCATTTATGGGAAGTCTTTTGATGATTGTTTAAGCAATCTTGATCGAGTTTTGCAGAGATGTGAACAAACAAATCTTATCTTGAATTGGGAGAAGTGCCACTTTATGGTTAATGAAGGTATTGTCTTGGGTCATAAAATTTCTGAAAGAGGTATTGAAGTGGACAAATCTAAGGTTGATGCAATTGAGAAAATTCCATGTCCTAAAGATATCAAAGGTATTCGTAGTTTCTTAGGTCATGCTAGTTTTTATAGGAGATTTATCAAAGACTTTTCTAAAATTTCTAGGCCTCTAACAAATATTTTGCAAAAGGATATTCATTTTGTTTTTGATGATGATTGTTTAGAAGCCTTTGAAACACTCAAGAAAGCCTTAATTTTTGCACCTATTTTCCAACCACCTGATTGGAACTTGCCTTTTAAAATTATGTGTGATGCTAGTGACTATGCTGTTGGTGCTGTTCTAGGACAAAGAGTTGATAAGAAACTAAATGTTATTCATTATGCTAGTAAAACTATAGACAATGCTCAAAGAAATTATGCTACTACTAAAAAATAATTTCTAGCAGTGGTGTTTGCTTGTGATAAATTTAGATCTTACATTTTTGATTCAAAAGTAATTGTTCACACCGATCATGCTGCTATTAAATATCTTATGGAAAATAAAGATGCTAAACCTAGACTTATTCGATGAGTTCTCTTGCTACAAGAATTTGATTTACATATCACTGATAGGAAAGGAGCAGAGAACTCTGTAGCTGATAATTTTTCTAGGCTTGAAAATGTGCTTGATGACCCACTACCTATTGATGATAGTTTTCCTGATGAGTAGTTAGCTGCAGTAAATGTTTCTCATAACACTCCTTGGTATGCTGACTATGCTAATTACATTGGTGCTAAATATTTACCACCTAGCTTTACATACCAACAAAAGAAAAAATTCTTCTATGATCTAAGACACTACTTTTGGGATGACCCACATCTTTATCAAGAAGGAATATATGGTATTATTAGACGGTGCGTGCCTGAGCATGAACGGGGACAAATCCTACGAAAATGTCACTCGGAAGCTTATGGAGGGCATCATGCGGGAGACAGAACTACTCACAAGGTATTGCAGTCTGGATTTTATTGGCCTACTCTTTTCAAGGATGCCTGTAAGTTTGTCTTATCTTGTGATGAATGTCAAAGAATAGGTAATATCGGTAAGCATCAAGAAATGCCTATGAATTATTCACTTGTTGTTGAACCATTTGATGTTTGGGATTTTGATTACATGGGACCTTTTCCTTCCTCTAATGGGTATACACATACTTTGGTTGATGTTGGTTATGTTACTAAGTGGATAGAAGCTATTCCAACTACTAGTGCTGATCACAACACCTCTATTAAAATGCTTATGGAAGTTATTTTCCCAAGGTTTGGAGTCCCTAGATATTTAATGACTGATGGTGGTTCACACTTTATTCATGGTATTTTTCGTAAAATGCTTGCCAAGTATGATGTTAACAATAGAATTGCATCACCTTATCATCCTCAATCTAGTGGTCAAGTTGAACTTAGCAATAGAGAAATAAAATTAATTTTGCAAAAGACTGTCAATAGGTCCAGGAATAATTGGTCTAAGAAATTAGATGATGCACTTTGGGCTTATAGAACAACATAAAAAAATCCTATGGGTATGTCTCCTTATAAAATGGTTTATGGAAAAGCTTGTCATTTGCCTCTTGAGTTAGAACATAAAGCATATTGGGCAATTAAAGAACTCAACTATGATTTTAAACTTGCCGGTGAAAATAGGTTGTTTGACATTAGCTCTTTGGATGAATGGAGAACCCAAGATTATGAAAATGCCAAGTTATTTAAATAAAAAGTTAAAAGATGGGATGATAAAAGAATCCAAAAGCGTGAGTTCAAAGTTGGAGAATATTTTCTTTTGTACAACTCTCATCTCAGATTCTTTGTAGGAAAATCCCTCTCCAAATGGGAAGGACCCTATGTTATCGAGGAAGTTTATTGGTCTGGAGCTATCAAAATAAATAATGTCGAAGGTACTAACCCGAAGATTGTTAATGGGCAACGAATAAAACATTATATCTCAGGTACGCCCATTAATGTTGAAAGTAATATTATCCAAACTATGACACCGGAAGAACACATAAAAGAGTCCTTCCGGAACACTCCAGAATCGTTAAAAAGAGGAGGTACGTGATACGGTAAGTAAACGGACTCCGAAAATTCCGCAAAAATATTTGCTGTCAGTTTTGGAATATAAGAAAAATTAGGAAAATAAGAAACTTCTAGGAAGTGCACCCTGGTGGGCACAAGACACTAGGGTGCGCCTGGCTTTCCAGGCGAACCCAGGTAGGTTGTGCCCACCTCAGGTACCTTCCGGACTCCATTTTCTACAGCTTGGTTGTTCCCCAAGATAAAAAATCTTTATATACCCCCCTAACCTATTGACCACCGTATCGCGGAGAAATCTTCTGTTCTCTTTTCTTGTTGTTTTCGGTCAGATCTGTTAGGCCAGCATCATGTCTTCCTCACCTTCTGGCAATGAAGGAGAAGATCCAGAGTTGGTTCAAGAGGATATAAGGAGAGAGGAAGCTGAAGAGGTTGCCATGGAGGAAGGAGAAGAAAATTCTTTTGGGGTTCACCCTCGGGCTTCCGAGAGAGGCACCTTGGCTGGCATCTCCACTCATCCTAATCCTCATCAAGCTATGGGATCATCAAACACTCGAGAGAGCCCCGGAGTGCATGAAGAACTCCCACCAAGGAGGCCTTTACATAAGTTACGTCATAACATTTTTCACAATTTGATTCACAATTATGGGTTCGAGAATACTCCTCGTGTGCACATACCGTCCAATTGGGACATAGTTCATCCAAGAGAAAGCGATGCAGGAACAAACCCCTGGGGTCTGGAAAATAAATACATAATGGCTGAAGTGAAGGAAAATACCGAGTTACTTCATCGGGCTCTTCGGGAGATTCAAGGCCCGAGGGAGCTCCTCATGGTTATATTGGACAAGACCTCTACTTCATCACCACCACCTTCTTCATCACCAAAATAAAATTGAGTATCGGGTATGGGCACTCCCCTTGGCTTCTGGCAAGCTTGGGGGAGGTGCCCCGGTATCGTATCACCCCACTATCTTTTGCCTTTACTTATCTTAGTTCGATCCATAGTTATCTTTTGCCTTAGATGAATAAAAATTTAGTTCGATCCTTTCTTTTCGAGAGTTTGCTTAGTGATCTATCCTTGTAATCATGTGCGAGATATATAATAAATTTTTAGTTTGAGTTTTTGCTTTTTCTTTACTTTCATGTTCCAATAAAAATAAAGGAAATAACTGAAAAATATCATATGCTAATCTTATGGTAGGTGATGACACCACATAAGGAAAAGTATAAGTAGGAAATTTTATTAGAGATTGAAAAACATAGCATTGGTCAATGATGCAACTCATGAAAGAATTAATAAGGGAAGAGAAGATTCACATATAAATATACTATCCTGGAAATCTTTTGTGATTGTGAGCCCCCATCAAAGTATTACATGCCAAAATTCTTGACGTTGGACAAGGAAGACAACTTAATGATTTATGTTTGTTCATATTCACATAGAAGTTATATTGTCATAGATCCTTCGACATGTGGTGCTTGCCCCCCATATTTGCTAGCCAAAAACTCCGCACTAAGTAGAGATACTACTTGTGCATCCAAAAGCCCTTAAACCCAAATCTTATTTTTCAAGTGTCCACCATACCTACCTAAGGATTGAGTCAGATCCTTCAAGTAAGTTGCCATCGGTGCAATAAGGCAATAAAATTTTCTTCTAGAAGTGTGAGATCATTTAGTGTAAGAGAAAATTGAGCGTTGTACAAACTTGTGATGGTGAATAATAAAAGCGACAGACTGCATAATAAAGGTTGCCATCACAAGGGCCAATACAACGTGACGTTCTTTTGCACTAAGGGGTTGAGCATACAAACAAATAAGCGCATGGAAACCTCTACCTCCCTCTGCGAAGGGCCTATCTTTTGCTTTTATGCAAGAGTCAAAGTTTTTCTCTCTATTTCTTTTATTTTTCTCCTTTGGCAGGCATCATGTGGTGAGGAAAGATCTAGGCACATATGTCCAGTTGAATATGGGTGGCATAAGTTATTATTGTTGACACCACCCTTGAGGTGAATACGTTGCGAGGCGAAACTATAAGCCCCTATCTTTCTATGTGTCCGGTTGAAACGTTTTTCTCATGTGTATGCGGTGAGTGTTAGCAATCATAGAAGACTATATGATGGTTGAGTATGTGGACTTGCCTAAAGGCTCCGATACGTGACCCTTCCTGAAAAGATGATGAATTGTAGTTGCAAAGTTGACTGAGAACATAGTTTGTTGGTTTCTAATAGATTTTATGCTTTATAATTTGATAGTGTGATGAATTGTTACTTATTCATGAGAAGTCTATGATAAAAATTCTATGGTAAAAGTTTTATGTCAAAGTTTGTTGTTGTTATAATAATTCACATGATGCTTCTATGTTTGTATTTTGTTTTTATCGACACCTCTCTCTCTCTCTAAGCATGTGGACATGTTTTTCAATTTCAGTTTTCGCTTGAGGACAAGTGAGGTCTAAGCTTGGGGGAGTTGATACGTCCATTTTGCATCATGTTTTCCTACTATTATTTATGATGTTTTTATGCATAATAATGCTTTTTGGAGTAATTCTAATGCCCTTTCTCTCATAATATGCAAGGTACACACAAAGATGGAGAATTCCGGCAGCTAGAAATCTGGACCTGGAAAAGCTACGTCAGGCTACCTATTCTGCACAACTCCAAACAAGATGAAACTTTACAAAGATTTTTTATGGAATATATGAGGAATATTGGAGCCAATAAGTACCAAAGGGGCCCCACCAGGTGGGCACAACCCACCTGGGCGCGCCAGGGAGCCTAGGCACGCCCTGGTGGGTTATGCTCACCCAGGCCCACCTCCGGTGCCCATATTCTGGTATATAAGTCATTTTGACCTAGAAAAAAAATAAGGAGAGGACTTTAGGATGCAGCGCCACCGTCTCGAGGCGGAACTTGGGCAGGAGCACTTTTGCCCTCCGGTGGAGCGATTCCATCGGGGAACTTCCTTCCCGGAGGGGGAAATGATCGTCATCATCATCACCAACAACTCTCCCATCTTGGGGAGGGCAATCTCCATCAACATCTTCAACAACACCATCTCATCTCAAACCATAGTTCATCTCTTGTGTTCAATCTTTGTACCGGAACTATAGATTGGTGCTTGGTGGGTGACTAGTAGTGTTGATTACATCTTGTAGTTGATTACTATATGGTTTATTTGGTGGAAGGTTATATGTTCAGATCCATTATGCTATTTAATACCCCTCTGATCTTGAGCATGTTTATCACTTGTGAGTAGTTACTTTTGTTCTTGAGGTCACGGGAGAAATCATGTTGCAAGTAATCATGTGAACTTGATATGTGTTCGATATTTTGATAGTATGTATGTTGTGATTCCCTTTGTGGTGTCATGTGAACGTCGACTACATGACACTTCACCATATTTGGGCCTAAGGGAAAGCATTGTGGAGTAGTTATTAGATGATGGGTTGCGAGAGTGATAGAAGCTTAAACCCTAGTTTATGCGCTATTCTGTAATGGGCCGATTGGATCCAAAAGTTTAATGCTATGGTTAGGATTTATCCTTAATACTTTTCTCATAGTTGCGGATGCTTGCGAGGGGGTTAATCATAAGTAGGGGGTTTGTTCAAGTAAGAACATCACCTAAGCACCGGTCCACCCACATATCAAATTATCAAAGTAGCGAACACGAATCGAATCAACATGATGAAAGTGACTAGATGAAATTCCCGTGTACCCTCAAGAACGCTTTGGTTACTATAAGAGACCGTTTTGGCCTGTCCTTTGCCTCAAAAGGATTGGGCTACCTTGCTGCACTTTTGTTACTATTATCATTACTTGCTCATTACAAAATATCTTGCTATCAAACTACTCTGTTACTTACAATTTCAGCACTTGCAGATATTACCTTGTTGAAAACCACTTGTCATTTCCTTCTACTCCTCGTTGGGTTCAACACTCATACTTATTGAAAAGAGCTACAATTGATCCCCTATACTTGTGGGTCATCAATCTCCCGCCTGCGGAGGCGCTACGGCTCCAGATCGAGGCCCGGGTGCCCGTCGAGGAGCTACCGCGCGTGTTGCGACCACCACAACCCGGGCCACTGCGACTAGGAGCTTGCCCTGGTGCGCCGACGTCCGGAGAGTTGCGTGTACTGCCGCCGCTCTCCTCGTCAAATGCGGTGGACGTGGTCGCCAAAGCCGTCTTTCCAAGCCCCTGCATCGTCGCCCGTCTCCCCTCCAGTGATGACATCCTCCCAGGGGTCCAATTGTAATCTATTTTTGTCTCTAGGGTGCTTTGTGCAATTTTTCAGGGATCCTTTTGTAAGTTGAGCTGATGATTGGTGGGCCCCATGTCTAACTTAACATTCAACAAACGGTATTGAGAAATTTATGCCACACCGGCACTTACAAGTGGGTTCAACTGGTCAAAAATTGGATTAGATCGCTCAAATCTGTCATTAGTGTTTATTGAGAAAATCTGTAAGGAAACTGGTAGTTTTTTTGGGTGCCCAGAAAATGTGGTGGCGATTCCATAACTGAACTCCAAATGTGGTGGCTTTTTGCAATTCACTCATGTGGGAGTGATGATGAGGTCCTGCCAGCATGGTAATCAAGAGGTGCTAAATGATTGAACCAGTCATGGCAGGATGATAGATACGGCCAGGAACTCTCGAGGTGGTGGCTCATTGCAACATGGCTTCATCCTTCGTTACACAAGAATCGAACCACCTTGCTTCTTCTATGCAAAACTAGGTTATAATCTGTAGTAAACTCATTGATCCCTTTTTTATGCAAGTATTGGCAAAATTATGATCTCTTGAAATTGAACAACTAAAAGATTGTAAGTGCTTACTATTACAGAATAAAACAATCTCTTGCCCTATTCATAGTAACTTATGTAGGCTAGGGATGATATATGCGCTTGGCATGTTAGTGAGTCATCATAGTGAGAGCATCCCAAGTTTAGATGGCGATCTTATGAGCATTAACCTCAACCATATTTAATATTTCTTTCACTAGTTCTTGATCAATGAGCCTTCTTTATTATACAACAACTATCATTATTTCTTCTTCTCTTGTGGCTGGGTGAAATTGCACAACAACTTATCTAGAGTTTTGTTCCATCAAAGAAACTTGTCTTGTCATTATTGACTCTCGGGTATATTTTTGGAACCCCTTTTACTTATTCATGTTTTTCTTTCACCTCGTTGGTGTTTTCCAATAAGCTGCTTGAATTAATATGTTTCACGGACATCTTTCATTTAATAATCTAAGCAGTCCCCTGTCACCTAGCTAATTCTAATCCCCATGACAAGAATTATTTGTTGTCGTATTATTTTTATATCATTATATAATAAGTTCATGCCAATTTAATATATGTATTTTAAGTTTATGAGATATTCGATCATTTATTGGAGAAATGGGTGCGCATAGCAACGTGCACCATCATGGTCTAGTTTCTCCTAGAAAACACATGTGGTCCTACTCAATTAAGACACTAAAGTCTAATTAGATACATCTCTATGGTTCCCCTGTAACATTACATACTCCCTCCATTCTAACGAATAAGGCGCACACGCTTCCCAAAATCCAATTTTGACTGTAAATGCAATCAATAACATGTATATTTGTGACTTCAAAATTATACCACGAATTCAACTATGTAATTTGTATCACATATAATCCATATTTGGATTGTCTAATTTATGGTCAAAGATTTGGGAAGCGTGCATGCCATATTCATTGGAATGGAGGGAGTAGGAAAAAAGTCAAGCTAACTGCACGCATCTCCAAATATTGAATGAACTGGAAATGATGCAACAAGGACTGTCTCTATATTTCCTTTATAGTCTGTATCTACTTTATTTTATCGATCTCATGTGTGTGCTTGCATTCAGTGGTTCATTACAGGTTCAACAATGACTCACACGACAATTTTTAATAAGCGTATAATGATCTTTTAATATATTAGCTCAAAACCAAGCACTATGTTAGTTTTAAAACATTAGTAATGACGCAATCAAAATATATGAAATTACTGTTAAGAAATACCATGTTCAAAATGTCAGTAATGAAGAATCAGAAATATGTGAAATTCTAGTCAAGAAATACCGACTTAAGTTTTTGTACATACCTTGTATCCATTCATTCCCGTAAGACTTGAAGCACTATCAGTGTGATACCATTGCCCATGTTTTGATTCAAGAAAAGGGTATAGCAATCCCCAAGATATGATTCCTCCAAAGAGTAATGCAAAATTTACCACATGTGGACAAATCATTCCAACACCAACAAATGTGGGGGAAAAGTCAAATTTGAATCTGCATGCACAACATCATATCTGAGTTGCTGAAGTAACGATTCATATGAAAATATTATTCGTTCAACCAATGATTCATATACATCTTTTTAGAAATTATTTATCAAAATACACATTTAATTAAGAATCCACCAGTGTATGTAATCCAAAAGGAAAGTCATTGTGCTGCATACATGTGCATGCACATGCATCGATGTGACCCAAATGCAATTTCATAATATCGTAAACTTATTGCACACGCTAATATGTGTTGAGGCACCAATGACATCTTAATACACCAAGTGATTGCTTAAACCAGAAAAGTGTATCTGTGAAAGCAATACCATGATGCACATGAAGTTAGCCTCTTGTACGCATTGAGCAATCAAAGGAAGAAGACATATGCGTCGGTGACACAATATTAATTATCAAATAGACAGAGTACTCTAAATCATTGTAACGATATATTTTTACACATTTATACACCATGTTGTTGTAGAAGAATTGAGTATGTGCACTATACGGAAGGGAAAAAGCAAATAGAAAACAATCTACTGCAGGTGCAGGAGATTCCACGCTATGTAAAGAACATTAATTAAAGGATCGAGTCAAATCAATGCTAAGATAATCTTGGTAGCAAATTTACTTTGTTGATGATTTGGTGCCTATACATAGTTTGCAGGATTCAAGGTGTTTATGTTCGTTTTGGAGGATGAAATTTCATGCTAAATATAGAGAAAATAAAAAATGTGTTGCTTATATTCTTGGGGTTAGTTTATCTATAACCTTATAGATTAGATTAAGACAAAATAATAGATCTGTAATGTTTACCTTGCTGGATCATATTATAATGGTCTAAATGAGCTTATTCTGAACAAATGAAAGAAATGTTTGCAAAGCTTATTCACTTTACAAAAATAAAATATCTGAACAAGCTGAAGCGGAAATGCAACAAGTTGTGCAAAAGCTTCACATGTGCAGTAATGTTACTTATGTTGTTATATAATAGTGATTTATCCGTGGCAACTTTATGTTGTTGGCGCAATCTTCATCTTCAATTCATCAATAGAAGCAAAATTGACTGCTAGTAAAATGACATGGTTAGGGCTTTTCATTTGGTAAATATCCTTTTCTCTTTGAGGTTATTAGATATAGGGATTTTGGCCCTTGATGGTCCAACTGGGTCGCTTCTACCTCGTCGACTGCCTCCTCCTCGAGGCATTCCAAGCCCTCATTCCACCATATGGCGTCCAGGACATATGCGTTTATATTTTTTATGTTTTTAGAAACATCAAGTACAACATAGGCGCATGCACACGCGCACGCGCACGCACGCACACACACACACACACACACACACACACACACACACCCCATCACCACCACCAAAACGTAGGCACTCACACAACGCTTATTGGAAAAACTCACCAGAAGTGACTCACTATTGACATGGAGTTGTAATCCCACTGAAATAATATTCCATCTTAATGATACAAATAGAACATCAGACTTAGGTGAGCCTCATTTGGGTGGGGGGTAAAAAACTCTCCTCATCATTAAACACAACACTATCCTCCTTCTATTTTCACCATTTCAGTGGACAATCTATACTT
The DNA here is from genome assembly GCF_002162155.2 of Triticum dicoccoides. Taxonomy (NCBI): domain Eukaryota; kingdom Viridiplantae; phylum Streptophyta; class Magnoliopsida; order Poales; family Poaceae; genus Triticum; species Triticum dicoccoides. The sequence goes on along the minus strand of NC_041388.1, from coordinate 635,512,330 downwards.
CATGGTGCATAGAGTAAGTTTTGGGCCATTATTATTTATTTATTTTGGCATTGGATGTGAGAAAGGTAAGACACCCGACGGGGCACCAAATTATATCCAACTCCTTTCAGATGAGTTCAGTCGAACTAAAATAAAAGGATTTGAGCCAATATTGGGGTCGCGGTTGAAAAGGCGGACCAGAGTAAGTTGATCAATAGGGACATGAGTGGACTACGAGGAAAACAACTGGGATAAATTAAACATCCCTTCTTTACTGGTGTAGAAATAGCTTTCCTGCAATTGATAGTGTATGCATGGATGATTCTTCTATATTTTACCTTGGAAGCACCATACTAGAGAAAACCATGAGATGTTCTTTCTCTATGTCTAGTTTGAAAAACTTCTAAAGGATAACCATTTCTGCTAACAAAGTTTTTATGTTCCTCAAACCAATCTTCATACATCAAATCCATCTTGCTCAATTTTATTGTGACATGTGATTTTTTTATTATTATATTTTCAGTAGCACCTTCTCACCTTGACACTTCGATGAGGATGACAAATCCCTCACCAACATATATTTTGTAGTGAGAAACCCCTCCTGGTCTGGTCTAGTATCTAGGCATTCCCCTTTATATCATGATACCTTTGAAGGAGGACTTCAATTAGGTATACAAATTGAGGGCTTGTCTGGCGAGATGGAAGATAGAGCTACTCAACCATGTGAGTCAGCTCACTCTCTTGTGTTTTATTTACCACTCCCATCCCCCAACTAATGAATCTAAATCCACCGGTGTGGCATTTATTATGTGTTCTTTCTTATGGATGAGAACATAAGCTATCTAGTTAATTAGGCAACCTCATGTAGGCCAAAGAACAAAGGAGTTCTCAACAGTCTGATTTAAATTCTACAAGATTGCCCCTCAAAATCTGGTGGTTATGCCTACAACAAGACACAATATACCCTTCCTCTTTGTGGCCTTAAATTTGCATATATTTACATCATGTTATCCATCTTCAAGGAAGTGGCACATGTGCATACTATATATCAATAGACAAACACCATGCTTTGGAGGGATCGATGGTTAAACAGAGTTTAACCTTGCGATCATGGCACTTGAGATTTTTGGGTTAGTTCCTCAGTGAACCCGAGCCAAATGCATATTCATGGAGGCCCTCCTTGGAGACGGATTGATCTATGAATTCAGGAGATAGGAAGGGAAGGCTACATGAGTTTATATTGATCATTGACACATGCCAAAGTATAAATGTATTGCCCGCCCTTCTCCACTAGTTCAAACTTTTGGATTAACTAACTAGTTTGGGATTCTGTAGAATATGTGTATGAGTTGATTTGCATTTGCACTTGTAATTAACAGGGGTTAGGTGTTTGATCCGAACACATGTAACTCATGCCTAATATGAGATCAGGCACGGACATAGCCTATGATGTTGAGGCAGCAATAATGCACCATGCGTGGGCTCTTACCATTGGGCCCAAAGTGTGTGCACTAAGGCACCAAAGAATAAAGCGTAAGAATGCGAAGATGTAGTTGGATGGGTTAGAGGCCATGCATATGGCTTTCCTTACAAGATTTGTCTCTCAAGGAAGTCATGCGGAGAGACCATCATGGTCATGTTTCCACAAAAGGTTTTCTATTTGGGTAGGTCATGTTTGTGGAGAGGTATCGAAGTTTAGGTGATGAGGATGGTGATATGTGCATAGGGCTTAGATAGTCTGGCAGATCAACATGAGTTTGGTCAAAATAAAAGAAAAGAATATTATGAGATAGGCTACTACGACATAATGGTGTAATGATGATGATGGTCTTCACCTTTTGTGCCATGGCTACACATGAAACCAACCTAAGTTATGACTATAATTGGGTATTTTCTACCTTAATTAATCTTAATATTTGTGTTACTTACTAAGGATACTATTATAAGAACATGTGAGACCATGGTTTGGCAGCATGCTAGCTTAGGCTCCTGCTTAAAATCACACTTATTGAGGGAATCGCAAAGTCCATCTTATAGTGTAGTGCCTTGTCTACCACGCAGTGAGATAACTTCCAGGGGTCACTGAAGGTAATCACTTAAGTTTAGAGATAACTTTCAAAGTTGTATGAAGGGAAATTTCCTAGGTGGGCACTGAGACGCATCTTCGCGTAGTTATTATACATGTTCCCAAGATAAGAATACCAACCATGAATATAAAAAAATAGCCAATTGTCAGGAACATTTGCTCTCATTGGATACCACTAGATTCATCACAACCACCACACACCCAAGGTCTATTTTCATTATTGTAATCTTTTATTTGCAGGCCCTAACATTTATGTTTACCTTGTTAAGTTTAGCCATCCCCTTGCATTCTATCCTAATTGTAGAGATTTTAGGGGTACTAAACATTAAGTGCATGGAAGTTGTGTAAGTGACATACATAACTTGAGAGAATAGTAAACCTACCTTTAGCTCCTACGGGGATCAACACTTATACTTGCACATCCATAATGGAAGTTCTACAATAACTCCCTGCACTTGGGGATTATCATGGTGGTGGTTTTGACGGGAAGCGCCGGTAATCTTCAACGTGGTGTATAGGCTGAAAGTAGGCATAAAGGAGTGAATCCCCTTCTATGGTGAGGACTTTTGGTGCTCAACCACCTTGGTGGATGGTATTTTGTTATGTTAGACTTATAGGGGTAGGTGGTGTCGGACCAGTATTGGTTTACAATCCATTTGGCCTTTTCTACGTTTCATAGTGTTTTCCTTAGATGTTAAATACTTTAATGGAAAGATTTTTCTGTGGTTGGCGGCACTTCTCCTTAATGTACAGCCTGATTATGGTCTTAGTGGGGCCCATTGATATGTCGTTGAGTTGCCATCCCATAGGTAATTACACTTATCATCGACAAGTGAATGTTTTTCGAATCTCATCAACAATTATGGTGTCATTGTTGTAATTTTCCGTACTCATGTGATCAACATGTGACTCGGAGTTTCAAACACTGGTAGATGCAATGTAAATAGAACTGGAGCCCGATTTCGGTCCCTGTTTACACCCAAGACTCGCATGAGGTTGAGTGTTGAAGTATAGACGCATTGCCCATCCTTCACCATTTAGAAAATTTGAGTGAATTGTTTAGTACATGTAATCATATAACACAAGGTACACGACTAGGCCTATGATCTTCCTTAACTTCATAAAACGACATATATGCTAGACACTTGCCACCTAGATCAACTTTTTGGCTTACATATACTATTTTGGTGAGTCAAACTAGTCACACACATATATACCATGACACTATTCTAAGCATGAGGGTAGATTAGTAGTAAAACTACATACAAAATCTAGTAGAACTATATACAAAAAGTAATCATTCTTAAATAATTTTTTTGTATCAAAGTTGTTGTTTTACTACAGCGTTGTAAGATTACTATACTATGTACACTATTAATTATTATTTTTCACTTTTATTAGGGGCGTAGCTTAAACTAATTTTATGTACTTCTACAAGTATAAACTCAACATTATTGTGATATTTTTTTTCATGCCCCTTGTATTGAGGTACATTAGAATAATTAATAATATATATTAAGAATGATAAAGAGGTATAATATATATATATATATATATTCCGTACAAAAATACTATATGTGCAAATAATTTGAAATGCATGGTCTCAAATGGAATATTTCATGTATAGAACTCACTCTGAGGTATGTAGTATATGGGGAGCGGAAGTACATACTTGGTGGAGTACATAATCATTACAATGACATGAACAAATAAGTGGATCAGATTCCTACCTGTGCTTGTATAGTTCTAGTCCAAACAATGGGAAGTTAGAAAATCCACAGTCGTTGCCTGCTGTATAGAGCCATGAAAATATAGTCCAAGAAAAGCTACCCAGGAAAAATTTGAATATAGTTGCAACCTGCAACCTAAATAAATGAATAATATTAGTTTAAAGAAGAACTAAAATGAGTGTATGTGTTCTGTAGTTACAAATTTTACATGGAGGAGAGACGGACTTTGTCTTACTTTGCTACATGAGCTCCTTGAGGGGTGTGGAAGCTATTAACAAGGTGAGCTTGAACAGTTCCTGTTGGGAATAGTAACATGTAGTCAACGATCATGACCTATAGCAAGACTAAACATATTAGTGGAGACGTATTATGCTTTAGAGGAATAAGAATTTTTATTATTTGTACTTATTATTGTAGGTGTATATTTTGCATTTCATATTTCTTAAGAAACTAAAGAAACATATAATTTGCTACCAGGGTCCAAGAACACAAGAGCACATGTGATCTTTCATAGATATACATCTACAAGGTATTGACAATACATCGACAAAGTGCCCTTTGCATATGTTTTCTGTAATTATTTACATGGAAATATAAGTGAACCATTAAATTACCATAACATGATTTTTTTTCACGAAAACATATGAAGATTGTTTTCCTCCAAAATAGAGGACAGGAGCCGAGAGAGAAACTCAGATGAGTCCTCATGTCTAGGAATGTAGAAGTGTAAGAGGCATAAGATAAGACTCATGGATGACACCATCAAGAATTTAAATATACCATATTCATATGTATTATTTATGTATGATATAACAAAGCGAATAGCGACAAAAAGAACACCACGATGAGTTATTTCCCTATAAATACAATGTCCCTATCTCCTTGTAGACACTCTGGTTAAAACCCCACATAAATAATAATAATAATAATAATAATAATAATAATAATAATAATAATAATAATAATAATAATAATAATAGGTGTGTGTGTTGTCTCTCGGAAAGCTTTGCTGGTTTGTGCGATGCACCTTATGTTATCTTTGAAAAACTTTTCCATTTTATTGGGATAGGAACAATTACACTTTATTCATCAAACACCAATGCATTATTTGTCAATAGAGCCATAGAGGCCGTACCCGATGCTCATCCAGCCAATAGGTTGTCTGAGCAAACTTGGCCCTTTTAGCTAATTCATGAGCCACACAATTGGCTTCTCTATGGCAGAAACCGGTACAAGATCATGAGCTATAGTCTCCTACACTCATCAAAGATAGCCATTGTTGGCCCATAGGAGATATCATTACTAGTAATAAAACCGATACAAGATCATGAGCTAGTCTCCTACTCTCTTCAAAGACAATCGTAACCAGCCCATAGGAGATATCGTCACTACTCACTAGTAAGAAAATCGATGCAACATCATGAACTAGTCTCGCAGAGGCCGTTTCCACCAAAAAGATTTCAGCAGAGCTACCACTAATAGCCTAAGGGAGGTGGTTTATTTGTGTTAGTGAACGCATGATAGTAGTTAAAGAAGCAAAACCACCTCTAATAATTAGTAGAGGCGGTCCAGAACTCTTGACTGCCTCAATAATTCAAGTCCATATGCAGTTTTCCAAAGGACCGCCTCAAATACTCGTGGCTAATACCCTCTTACCCCTGAATCCTAGCTGCTGCTCCAAACAAAACTGTAGCACAACCTGCTCCGCTCTCCTCTCTTGTCAATTTTGGCGCATTTGCCCACTTCGCTTCCCTCCTTTGCCATCTTACACTCTCGATGCATTCTGCCCCATCCCCCAATCCTGTCACCGTACTGCCCGCATCCCTTCTTGTCTCCGCACCATATCTCACTGCCCCTATGGTGCACCCCTCCAAACATTTTTGGCATGCCTTTCATGGTGGAGGCTCCGGTTGGCCTCCATCGACGAGCGCCCCTACACCTCGTCCCCTTGTTGTCCTACCCCCGCCGATGGGTAGCTCCTCCTTCGCCAAGAACTCCAAGGCACCGGAGTTGGACATGGGTGACGACCCAGAGGACGCGACATCGGAGGAGGCACAGAGTGAGGACGAGGTGGACTAACACGTGCTCCTGGACTCCATCCTCTATGCACAAGCTGGCGACGAGGCGAGTGTTGCTTGCATGGCGAAGAAAGTGATGAGGGAGTTGCACGCATGGCCAGAAGCCATTGCAATGAACTCGTCCGGCGATGATTATGTTGTCGAGGCCACGAGATTCGACATTGTCAAGGACGTCATTGACATCTCCTTTGATGATGCCAAGGATTAGGTTTCTTAATTAAGCTCACGATATAGTTTAATTAAGTTCTATGAGATGTTTTGGGCACCAAAATTTGCTTATGTTTTTGCATTGGTGTATGTTACAAATGAATACCGTAGCTTAGACATAGTAGGTAACTGAATGTATGTCGAGAAAATACAACACTTACAAAGTTTTATTCTCGTGATAATTGTTTTGAAAGAATAATTTCAAGCCAAATTATAGAACATATAGGTGGATAGTTGCACCTGCCCTTGTTATGTGATACGTCTCCAACGTATCTATAATTTTTGATTGTTCCATGCTATTATATTATCTATCTTGGATGTTTTATATGCATTTATATGCTATTTCATATGATTTTTAAGACTAACCTATTAACCTAGAGCCCAGTGCCAGTTTCTGCTTTTTCCTTGTTTTTGAGTTTCGTAGAAAAGGAATATCAAACGGAGTCCAAATGAGCTGAAAATTTACAGTGATTTTTTTATGGACCAGAAGAAGCCCCGGAAGCAAAAGAGTTGGGGCAGAAGAGCCACGAGGTCTCCACAAGGGTCGGGCGCGCCCTCCGTCCTTGTCATCGCCTCGTGGACCCCTGACTTGTTCCCGACGCAAAAAATTCCTATAAATATAAAAACCCCCCAAAATAAACCTAGATCGGGAGTTCCGCTGCCGCAAGCCTCTGTAGCCATGAAAAACCAATCGGAACCCTGTTCTGGCACCCTGCCGGAGGGGGGAATCATCACCGGTGGCCATCTTCATCATCCCAGCGCTCTCCATGACGAGGAGGGAGTATTTCACCCTCGGGGCTGAGGGTATGTACCAGTAGCTATGTGTTTGATCTCTCTCTCTCTCTCGTGTTCTTGATTTGGCATGATCTTGATGTACCGCGAGCTTTGCTATTATAGTTGGATCTTATGATGTTTCTCCCCATACCTTCTTGTAATGGATTTATTTTTCCCTTTGAAGTTATCTTATCGGATTGAGTCTTTAAGGATTTGAGAACACTTGATGTATGTCTTGCATGTGCTTATCTGTGGTGACAATGGGATATTCACGTGATCTACTTGATGTATGTTTTGGTGATCAACTTGCGGGTTCTGTGACCTTGTGAACTTATGCATAGGGGTTGGCACACGTTTTCTTCTTGACTCTCCAGTAGAAACTTTTGGGCACTCTTTGAAGTTCTTTGTGTTGGTTTGAATAGATGAATCTGAGATTGTGTGATGCATATTGTATAATCAAACCCGCAGATACTTGTGGTGGCATTGGAGTATCTAGGTGACATTAGGGTTTTGGTTGATGTGTGTCTTAAGGTGTTATTTTAGTATGAACTATAGGGTTGTTTGTGACACTTATAGGAATAGCCCAATAGATCGATCAGAAAGAATAACTTTGAGGTGGTTTCGTACCCTACAATAATCTCTTCGTTTATTCTCCACTATTAGTGACTTTGGAGTGACTCTTTGTTGCACGTTGAGGGATTGTTATATGATCTAATTATGTTATCATTGTTGAGAGAACTTGCACTAGTGAAAGTATGGACCCTAGGCCTTGTTTCCAAGCATTGTAATACCATTTTCGCTCACTTTTGTTACTAGTTAACTTGCTTTTTTATATTTTTATATTACAAAAATCTATATCCACCATCCATACTGCACTTGTATCACCGTCTCTTCGCCGAACTAGTGCACCTATACAATTTACCATTGTGTTTGGTGTGTTGGGGACACAAGAGACTCTTTGTTATTTGGTTGCAGGGTTGTTTGAGAGAGACCATATTCATCCTATGCCTCCCATGGATTGATAAATCTTAGGTCATCCACTTGAGGGAAATTTGCTACTGTCCTACAAAACTCTGTGCTTGGAGGCCCAACACGAGTCTACAAGAAGAAGGTTGCGTAGTAGACATCAAGCTCTTTTCTGGCGCCGTTGCCGGGGAGGTTAGTGCTTGAAGGTATATCTTTAGATCTTACAATTGAATCTTTTAGTTTCTTGTTTTATCACTAGTTTACTCTATAAAAGAAAACTACAGAAAATGGATTTTAGGTTACCTCATATGCTTCATCTTTTTAATGTCTTTTGTGAAAATAAGGATTCTGATAATTGTGCCAAAGTGTTAGAAGAAGAATGCATTAAAATGTTTGGCACTAAATCTTTTTATGATGAGCATAATTGCAATGTTGTTAGTATGAATTCTTTGAATATCCATGATGCTAATGATATGCAAAGCCACAAGCTTGGGGATGCTATGTTTGATGAAGATGGTATTTTTTGTCCCCCAAGTTTTGATGAGAAAAGTTATTATGATGAAAGCATGCCTCATATCTATGATGATTATTGTGATGACATGTATGCTATAAAGAATAATGATAACCATGAAACTTTTCATCGTGATTTTAATTTTCAATTGGATATTGCCTCACATGATAGTTATTTTGTTGAGTTTGCTCCCACTACTATTCATGAGAATAAATTTGCTTATGTGGAGAGTAGTAAAATTTCTATGCTTATGGATCATGAAAGTAATGCTTTATGTGACGGTTATATTGTTGAATTCATTCATGATACCACTGAAAATTATTATGAGAGAGGAACATATGCTTTTACATATCTCAATAATATCAAGTTTCCTCTCTATGTGTTGAAAATCTTGAAGTTATGTTTGTTTTTCCTTCCTATGCAAGTTGATTCTTGTTCCCATAAATTTTTTGCTCACAAAATCCCTATGCATAGGAAGTGGGTTAAACTTAAATGTGCTAGTCATATGCTACATGATGCTCCCATTATGTTTCAATTCTTATCTTTTATGTGAGCACCATCGAAATCACCATGTCTAGCTAGAAAGGCATTAAAGAAAAGCGCTTGTTGGGAACTCCATTGACGTACATAACAACCTTGGCTGGGCACTCAAAATGCACGCACGCATAGGAGACTTCGGTTGCTTGCTTGGGAACCTTTGGCCGGAACCAAGGGTAAACTTGTCTTTTTATGTTTCATTTAACACCGTTAGGTCAAAAAATGGATAAAAGTGTTATATTGGGAACAAAATTTAAAGTTGGTGTTAGATAGGGAAGAAGCATTTTTCCAGTGTTAAATAAGGAAACGAAATTTAAAATAGTGTTATATAAGGAATTCTTTCAACTAATAGAGGAGGTAGAAATTCTTCTATATCTCCCTCATCAAAGTTCCACATACCTTTTTCCCTCTCATCTCTGAATTAATTAATGTATTTCCCCGCATTGATTAAAACTTGATAAAATGTGTTTTTAAAGAGATATTTACCATGTTTTATTGGCACGCCAAAAAATGAGGTTACAGATTTTATGTATCGTGATAGAGCTTTTGTCATAACAAGCATTAATGAAACCAACATAGTCTGTACGGTTTGCCGCCACCTCCCGCTTCTTGGAGATGCCGGGAGAGTCACCATGCTTTGTTTCTTTTCTTGGAGAAGTTGGGAGTGCATTCAAAGATGGAATGACAATGTTTCTAGTGTGTACCAGATCTCTACTCGAGAAATGGTGAACATGATCTGGACAAATTTGGAGTGAAGTTTGTCCTGAACATACGACCACCAAGTTGGGTGTGATCTTTTCAAGTACATGTGAAATTTATCATATAAATCAATATGTATATCACAAGGTTGTCTTATGTTTTAGTTGCACTGCACAAAAAAAGACACCACTGGCATTACAAACTTATCAGAATGGGGTTAGTATAAACAGCTATGGCAGCGCTGGTTGCACTGGTGATTGGAGTTTAGATTGAGCTAGTGTGTGTTAATATCAGTTTATGTTCAACTATTACTTGAGTTTCCCCATATTTGATTTCCAATAAGCTGACCATATTTTCCGCATGTAGATCGATTTTAGTTGCACCAGAACTAGCTCTACTCAACATATGTACATTCATATATGTATGTTCTAAGTGAAATTTACTTTGAAGTGGAAAAATCTCTGATCCCCGTGAAGAAGATATCTCACGGCGATCAGTCCAAAAGTCAACATGATGAGTTGAGATGGGTACACTAATCGAGCCAAAAGGTGAAAGGAAAAGGCAGGATGTGTACACTACTCAAGATGAAAAGGCAACATGAAGAGGTGAGATGGGTAGGCTACTCGAGATGGCGTGGAGTATATAAATCTTTGGATTTTATAACTTTGGTTTGTATGAACCACAAGATGTATATAAATGTATAATGAAATGCAATGGACTTATGCAATGAATGAGAATGTGTATGATTGTGTCTAGTGTGTATGTGGGAATGTTCTCTTTGAATTTCAATTGTAGGGTTGGCTAAAAATAATTAAAATACCATGCATGAATAAGAAATGGGAGTGGTTCTGAACTAAAAACTTCTTCAAATGATAATGTATTCTGGGTGGTTCCACTTCAAATGATAAAGTACTCTGGGCGATTCAGTGACGAAACCACCTACAATGTAAACATTAAAAGTAGTTCTATTTAGGGAATCACCAAGGACCTTAAGGCATTCGAGGTAGTTTTAAAAGCACCTCCCATAGTTTGAGTATTAGCTAGCCTAGTGGCAAAATGCAAAACTGCCTCAGCTCAATGGACGAAAACAGTCTCCAAAGCCCGTTACGTACTTGTGCATCCTACCGCGGTGTAGAGATTTCTACCATATATACAATCAAAGTTAACAATGATCCTATTGCAGTTACAAGGATAAGACCATGAAGAAAGCATATGCTTCAGTCGTACCAACATCATATACTTGACTGATTAATTGGGTTGTTATGACAATGAAAAATCCATGGCCATCAAGAAGGATAGCTCTAGAAGTTCCATGACTCATGTCCTCATCAAAAGACGCATCCACATTAAGTTTGACATAACATTTTAGCGGTCTTACCCAGCCATGATGTCGGATGCTACAAGATCTAGTTGAAGCTCTCTCATTGCTCAAATCAAGACAATGATGGCCTTGCCGAATGACTTGGGATTTGAACGCGTTGCCTAGTGATAGATTGTCGCCTTTCCCACCACACGTACCAAGGAGCAACCATGATCATGATGTTAAGATCAGCATGACCAATCATTGGGGAACGATTTCATTCAGACATAGGAGACGCTCCAGTCATGAATCCGAGGTAAGCCCACATGTTACGACTGTGGGAGGGCTCGATCCACCATGCATGCTTCAAGGATACATCTTGGAGTCCTAAATCTTTCCACGCTGATTATTCATGAACTAAAGTGAGCAAGGCAAGCTTAATATCATCTGCCCATGCGAGACAAAAATAGCATTGAGCACTCACCTTGACATGGTGGTTAAATATAATTGACCTACACGTTAGCGTGTTGCACATAGCTTTCCACATTATTATTTTTATTATTTTCGATATTTTTATATCCCACAACTTTGACTAGACTGGGTTGATGACATAGTTCTATGTGTCCATGTTCCTTCACAACTTCTTCCTGTGGTGATGCTCCACTCAGCATAATATGCCAACTGTACAGAAAAGGTCCCCATCTTTGTAAACTTCCATGCCATAAAATTCTCAAAGTGTCCATAACCACGATATGGAGAATAGTTTGTGCATCGATTGGCCAAAGAATATCATGGATCACCTTCATCCCACCGCTCGGACTGCGAGTTAATGAGATCATTGGCATGTGTCAAAACAACATGTCCTCGCGAACCAACCTGTGGTTGGATGGTTAGAGGGATAGTTGTAACGTGTGTGCGTGCTTGCGTCTGTACTGATGTTCAAAAAAAAAAACATGTCCTCTTCTCATTATCAGACGCTTAGAAGGGCCATCAGGATTCCATATGGATTATCCCAAAATTTAACCTTTGACCCATCACCTATTTGTCAAATGCAATCTCTCATAAAGGTTTGAAAACAATCTGACAGTTCCGCTTCAACATGGGTAGGTAGCCCCAAATATGCATCGGATAGAGATTCTGTGAAAATGTCCAAAGTAATGCAAATTTTCTCCCTCATCTCCACTTCCGTATCCAGGCTAGAGAAAATACATGATTTTTGCACGCTTACAAGCTACCCATGTACTGTAATATTTGGCAGGATTTAAGGTTGCTGGGGGAATTGCATGTCGCTCTACAGATATCCATCATAAAGGATACTGAGGATGTTACCCAGACTTCTTCAGTTGTTTTGGGGGTGGGTCAGTGCGAGTATGTTGATCCCGGAGGTGGTTCACAAATACTCCCTCCGTTCCGAATTACTTGTCTTGGATTTGTCTAGATACGGATGTATCTAGACTTATTTTAGTGCTAGATACCTCCGTATCTAAACAAATCTAAGACAAGTAATTCGGAACGGAGGGAGTAGGTGACAAGGTGCGTGCGTGCGTGCGTGCGTGTGTGTGTGTGTGATCAAGAAAATGCATATCCTTGTCAACGAGAACGGTTAAAGGCGAGGCCAATAAACAATGATTTGCTTGTCGACCAAAACGACAACTTACTAAAGCCGCTGGTTCATGAGGGGAATGGTGGAATCCAATGCCAATCCAGAGAGCTTGTCTCTTCAGGAATATGCTTCAACACACGATCTCAGTTGAAATCATTCATAGGTCACAAGTCAAAACATCTTGATGTCTATAGATCATAACCCTTAGAACAAGATCGGAGACTGAATCGATATTGCCAGTTTTTTAATATGTACAGATACAAAATATTTTTAAAAGATGCTTAGAAAAAGTGTCCAAAATAAAGCTGGAGAGGAAGTAGTGTTCGAGGGGAAAACGTTGGTTTATCTTCTTGCAAGGAGAGGGTGGTTAAAGAGTCACAATGAGTGCCGAGGAGAAAAGCAGCGGGTGAGAGAATCAATTTGCCGCTACTAGCTAATTGTCCATGGGTTGCAATGGGGGATACATATTCTAGTGATCCTATCCCTCAAAAAATATTCTAGTGATCCTCCCGTTCAACGCTCGATGATATTTTCCATAATTAGTGCGTCATGTCCAAAGAATGATACTCTACGTAAGTAACGTGATTCACCCGTCCAAAGAGTGATACTCTCCATAATTAACGTGTTCCTCCTGTCCAACGCTCAATCATACTTTCCATAATTAATGTGATCCGTCCAAAGAATGATTCTTTACATAAGTAACGTGATCCTTCCGTCCAACGCTCGATGATACTTTTCATAATTAATGTGATCCTTCCGTCCAAAAAATGATACTCTCCATAAGTAACGTGATCCACCCGTCCAAAGAGTGATACTCTCCATAATTAATGTGATCCTCCCGCTCGATCATACTTTTCATAATTAACGTGACTCGTCAAAGAATGGTTCTCTCCATAATTAATGTGATCCTCCCATCCACAGAATAATACTCTCCATAATTAACACGACCACCCCCGTCTAATGCTCGATGATACTTTCCATAATTAGCATGATCCACCCGTTCAAAGAATGATACTCTCCATATCCTCCTGTCCAAAGAATGATACTCTTCATAACTAACATGAAACCAACAAATGTATGAACCAAACCAAACCACGACATAACATCACGACCGCAGCCTCCCCTTCACTAGTAGAGAGGATGGCACACATTTATGATTTAGTACAATAATTTAATCCTTGTGTTTATCGTTATTTCATGGCAATGCACCGCACGTGCATTCAGCTAGTATATGTAAATGGTGGATTACCTGGTTCAGTGGCACGCTAGCTGTTACTCCCACCATACCAATCAGGAAAAGGAACAACATCCATCGTCCAGTCGGTATATTGTCAACAATATCTCTTGGATCTGGATTTTCTCCCAGTGATTTGGCTACACCAGAAGTCATTCCAACTACATAATTTGCAAAGCCACCTGAAGAATAGAGGTGAAGTCAAAATAAATTTGTCAGTGTGATTGCCAATCATGATCACTAGGTTGAAGTGTCTTGGGACAGAGTACTAAAGTTTTTGTTCCTCGGATATATCATATATATGTATCTTTTTTTTTGCGGGGGATCATATATATGTATCTGATGGATGAGCTCACTCATATAGTGCACCCGAATTCCTAACTCCACATTTCACTTATCATTGAAGGGGCGGAGTATATGCATGCGTTTTGTTTACATGGTACCCAAAAAAATGCAGCTTTTCCTTGTAAGAGTTAATACCAAGGTGTGTATGATCCTTACCAGATATTGCTGTGTTAAGGCAGGTGGTGACGGTGGTGAGGATCAGGACGTTCTCCTGGCGCGAGAAGGGCAGCGTGGTGAAGCCGGCGGCTCGCTGGAGGTTGATGAGCCACTTGAGGAAGAAGAAGCTGAGGACGTTGATGGGCAGGTTGAGCGCCTGTATGATGCCGGCCTTCATCATGATGCGCAGCCCGACGAAGCCGAACACGGTGCCGAGGACCACCGAGATGGCCATGGACCGCAGCGTCACCTGGCCCCATGTCCCCGGCAGCGGCGGCTGGCTCTCGAAGACCCGCTCCACCGACGACGCCACGCTCACATCTCCGATCGTCGCGTCCATGGGCGAGGGGCTGGAGCTCTGGCGAGTTCGATTGGGGGCTTTGGGTGTGGACGGAGGAGTGGTGGTGTGATCTTGGTTAGTTTCTCATTTCTCAACCAGTGGCACATGCAGGTGGAAGTGGTGAAAGGTGGAGAGTGAGTGTAGCGAGGGAGGAGCAAAAAATAGGATGCATGAGAACAGATATCAGTCACACGTTGTACTGCACGTCTTGTGGTTGTGAGCGTACGAGAGCAGTTCACGAATGTGTCGACGGCCGATCGATCCAAATTAGCTAAAGTCCTGTTCTTTTTGGAGGAAAAAATGTGTTGAGATATTAAAATTGCACTTGCACAGTTGGTTGGACTGGAGGAATCAGAATTGGAAGTGAGAATGCTTGGAAGACAAATGTAATGCTACAATTACACTATAATAAATTGCTAGTAGTTTCTACCTATAATAATCTTTCAGGAGTTGGTGCTTGTTTGTCTCCATCCTCCCGATTTTGGTCAAACAATCTGGTGCGCAAAGCAGGATGCGACCTTTTTGGTCAGATCGAAATGATCAAAATGCTACGCGACTTTTGTCAGCGTTTCTTGTAACCAAAAGCATAAAGCTCGACGAAGCAACTATGATCTTAAGAACAACAGATAAATATATAGTTCTAAATTCAATGCCTTCATCACTATAAATTAATCAAAACACCAGTCTGATAAATAAAAATATGTACTCCGAGTGTCCACCTAAAATTCACACGCTTTGCGAAATAACTAGAGAAAAAGGAATATACAACAATGGCACTCCGGTACACAAGTATCCTGTACAGACCTGAGCTTCCCAAAGAGTACAGCTTATTACCACCTGATCAACTGTAGTAAGTAACCCAAACATTGTAGCTAAAGGGTGGGCATGCACCGATTTGAGCATGAGATTCAGAAACCACAACTGTGCAGACATCTCTCGGTCGGAGGCAGCTGAAACCATCAGGTTGTGTTTTCACTCAACACATCACCAAAAAAAAAGAGCTTGCTTTCTCTCAGACAAAATGGAAACCCCTTGTCGCAATGCCCTACTTGTCTCGAGTTACGAAGCTTTTATCTGTTCATACTTTTCTCCTATGCTTCCACCTTTCTGCTTCTGGAATTCAATGTATCGTAGAGTGCTTGCAAAGAAAGCTTCGGCAGATGGATCAGATGCACTGCTGTCATTTTGCTTCTCTGTCCTGATCAGTTCGATCAAATCTTGGATGACAGTGTTCGTGATTTGTGGAATTCCTTTCTCAAAGAAGTACAGATACCTGAAGATAATACAAGTATGAGAACTACAATTGCAGCAAATTAATCATATAAGCACCAGAAAAGATATCAGGTATAAAGCGTTTACTTGTTCAAAATTTCAATGAATAGAATGACAGATCCGCTGCTTCCCTTTGATACATTGGCCATTTGTTGAGCAGCATTTGCAATTCTCAAGGCACGCTTTAAGCAAAGGAGGACCCTGTAACAAAATTTTGATCAAGCAAAAGAGGTACTTCAGATATGGTTCGACAGCAGGCCCGAAGTTACTGCCTAAACTTGACTATAGCTGGCGCAAAAGGATTAGAGACATAGTAGCCCGAGAGATATCATGCAATTAGGACCGACCACAAATTTGTGATGGCGAATTTTCTTTCATTGTCTCAGGAAGCAATGTCTTGCCACTTTTGAACAAAATGAACAAAAATTAAAATGAGTATCTCAATAGGTTCACCTTTCACCATCCATGATTCCATCTTGGTCATCAGTCCAGAAAAGGTGTGAACATGCATAGACTGCCCGGCATTGATCAGGCTTCTTTAGAAGTTTTGCTGAGTACTGCACAAAACAGAAATGATGTCATTTAAAATGTGTACTAGGAGCAACAGCTTTAGGCCATAACAGATTCCAGGAATGCAACAACGAAGCAAGGAACTATTACCCCTGTTGTCTTATGAGTGAGGGTGTCTCTATTTTCCACCCCAAATATATTCATCCGCTGAAGGGTTCCAATTATTAGGTGAAGTGCAGTAATTTGAGCCTTAGAATCCTGCTTGTGCCACATAGTCGTTAAGGCAAAAAGATAATAACCGAAGTATAAAAGCACTTCAATGTGTTAATAAAAGCATGGCACATGACATTTATGATATGGTCCAGATCAGGCG
>NC_041388.1:635493255-635495486 GCF_002162155.2 Triticum dicoccoides | reverse complement strand
ACCGCTATTTCTTCTTCATATAAGATGAATGCTTGAGTAAAGAACTCATAAGCAACCGGTTCCAAATCACAATCATTGGCAGCCTGAATAAGAAATGCTATCACACAATAGGAAGAAGTGTAAAAAGAATCAATCAGTTGTTCCAACAATACCTCTGCGCATTGTAGATATAATCTGAGAGACAATTCTGGACAAGGAATACATTGGAGTGCTTCAATAGTCTGAAAAATGAAAAACTATGAGAACATTGAAGAGTTAATAATGGAAAATTCTGAAGAAGTTAAAATGTATGAGAATAAAAACCTGATGCAAGATCTGAAATATCTTCTTAGGGGTTGCGGGAACTTCCTCCCCAGTGACATCTCCATCTTGACCTTGTAATCGTCTGACCAACTGCAGGCAAGAAAAAACATCCAGTGTAACCCAACTGTTAGAATTGGTAAGCCAAAACAAAGCAAAGCACCTACCCCAGTATTATCATGCCTACTACAAAGCAGCATGTGCAACTATACAGTTCATGTTTTTTGATAACATTGTGTACAAATACATCAAGAAATAAGTAAGCTTCTTATTTCAGGATACTGTTCACTATAACTGAAACAATTAAACATACCTTGAGAGCGGAGAATACTAACGACGGCACAGTGAAAGGTAGACGCTTGGGACCTCCCTGAAGTATATGCTTCTGAACAGTACATAAGATCTGAAAGATTGACAAGCATTTCCTATCAGCATTTTCAAAATGGGAAAATGACAAGACAAGTACCCAGATTAAATGCTGCCAAGTAACCAGAACTCAAGAGCAGGTGCTTGGTTTGTCAATCTAGCATGGAAAAAGATAATTGGCCCTAGTTTCATTCATAATCAGATACTACCAGGGCATGGTTCATTACCTATTGTAGGCTCTACAAATAAGATTTAACAAAATGATGGTTCAGAGTAAGCAGGTCGGTATGAGAATAATGTCTATAGGTGCTAACATAGAACATCAATTTCCTATAAACTGAAGTTCAATTGCTTATTATGTAACCTTATTAGGAGGGCAAAACACCAGCTCAGAACTTCACCTGCCCATAGCTAGTGTAAATGGACATATAACACAGACATATGATGGAGGCTGTAACAAGAACTGAAGTAAAGGAGGAGGAAAATGTAACAGAGACTAAAAAAAGTTCGCAAGCTCTCAGCAAATTCAGTGAATCAACAAATGTACCTTCAACATCTCGTCGTGATCATCATTGTGCAACATGTGAATAAGGCGTGCTACAGAATTCTGCTCCTCCTTAAAATCCTCTTCATCAAGCTAATGCAACAAAATTTAACATGTTAACAGTGCGGGTAAGCTTGATGAGGAACTAGAATATTCCATGACTGATCAAACAGCAGCATAAAGAAGCATACAAACAAGTTGAAGAGAGTTGAAAAATGAAGTGTATGATCTTACCTCATCATCTTGAGCCCCATCCATATCTTTTATAAGGCCCTTAATTAAATCAAAAAGAGCCTCGATCTGCAAGAAATAGCGACAGGATCTCATGGTGTGACTTAAATAGTAGTAATAGATACAGAAACAGTGTAATGTGAAATATTACCTTGTCGGAAGTAGATATGCAAGTTGTGTTCTTCATTATGCTTTGAATTATTACCAGAGCCATCACTTTTGTTGTAGCATTATCCAGATAATCCATTACCCGGGGATAATTTGAAAGCTCCAATGCAGTAACAATATTACTATATTTCTCCAGGGGAGCACTAAGAAGTGCAACAATTTGCTTCGTTGCTCTGCTATCTTCAAGTTTTTCCTTGCCAGAAAGTTTCTTCACGCATGCACCCTGTACAATATTAGACATAACGTGAGCTAGAATGTACATCTACATCAACTATCGAACTAAAAGGGTAATAGCATATCTCTTTGTCAAAGTAAGACTTACCAGCACTTGGTCAACATAATCAAGCCGATCTGGATGCACGCGGAGAGTAAATGTAAGGAGTGATACATATAAAGTTACTGCTCCAACAACCGGCATGTCAACTTGAGCTTCTATCACCTGTCAACAAATCAGGTGTCAGTTGTTTCAGTTTTACCTGTACAATAGCACCGAACAGCTAGGTAACTAGAAAAAGGAAGAAATAAAAGGTGCATGTATTTCTATGGTTATTCCCATGCACATTGGTACACTTATGTACATAGTAACCATGGAAACTGTCGTTTAGATCAAATGCATATTCAT
>NC_041388.1:635450029-635493102 GCF_002162155.2 Triticum dicoccoides | reverse complement strand
AGTGGACATGTATGACCTGTGTGATTGCATATTTCTAATTAGTGATAAGCGGCAATTTAAGTGTTACCTTTCCAATAGCATTGCTGAACTTCGCAAAAGCTTCGACTTGCAAAAACTCTGGCAGTACCTGCACAATTCATTAATGTAAAAGCATATACGGATTACATCTGATAAAGTGGTCTGGGGCATGCTCACTTCAGGACTTGTGGCAGCATAGTTTGACAATCTGTCCATGAGTTGAGATAGCACCGTTTTGATATCAACACTTGGCTGCAAGAGAATTTATGTGATGACTTGCTTCATAGTAAAATAAAACAGAAACTGCATATCAGTTAATAAGATCCGAGCGAGATTCATAGTACTAGAACTTTGTACTTCATTGTACTTGCATTGTCAAGCTTTACCATGTTATACCCTGAATATACGAAAGTATAGGTTCATCATCTAACTATGGCACCACAATAAAATAACACACCATAACTATGTATATAATAGTGTGCTTTGCCCTCAAAAGTCCCTTAGCTTTCAATCAGGTGAAGACAAAAAAAGTGCGCCTGAACCTATATGTTAATCCTTTCTTTAAGTGGTGAAGCACAGGAGAAAATAACACTATTTAGTTTTCTAGATAATAAACATCAGGTAAACCAACCAAGTCGATCAAAGGCATGAGGATCACTTGCAAGTTGAGCCTTTGATTGACAGAATTAACCTCTGTTATGAAATTATCAGCATGGAACAGCATAAACTGCGAAACTACAGCAGGGAAGCAAAGCTAGAAAAGGTGAGGTTGCCAACCTGTAGCTGGGGAAAGGCACTCAACAATGTTTCCAATGTCTGTAGATGGTATTCGTCTGGAAAGACTTGGATTATGCAGTCCATCAGGTAGAACTGTGCAAGATCGTCCTTACAATTAACTACCTGCCAATATATTTCAGATTCAGTTTCCACGACATCATGGATGTACATTGTCATTTTATATCAATATATCTAACTTCAAACCTGTTCTGATATCCTTGGAAGAACATTCTCTTTGTACATTTCAAGGTCAACGCCTTCGATTTGGCTTAGAACGTGAAGGTTTTTGCCTACCTGGAAAGTTCAGAAGAACTTGTGTCATTAAAATGACTCCAAATAACAGTCAAGTAGAATCTGTAGATGATAATTAATTTACCAGATCACGCAGTTCATTTCTTTCCTTCCCCCGCTTGTCCTTCTCCCGAACAGGCCCCTGCAGACCAGGGTCATCATTTTCGGGTTTCAGCTCAGGATCATCTAAACATGTCAATGTCTTATAATCACTAAGTTCTGTAAATGTCCAGAACTAAGATTCCGAATGACTGCATATGTGATAAATGATCTTTTTCTGTGCAACATATGTGACTTGGTATGGATGTATAGCAGCCTAACATGGTAAATGCATGATAATAAAGGAAAGGAAATAAATAAAGTTGTGTCCTAAGGTTAAATGGCTAGCAAACAAACCTGATGCTGCATCCGAACCCAGAGTTTGTTCATTTCTATGAAATTCTGAAGAACAAATTCAACTGCATCATTAATGCTATCAGCATCCCTGCGTGATAAAAGTTGAAAAAAAGAACAAAAGATGGAATATAAGGAAATTGTTGAAGAAAAATAATTACAAAGGAAATGGCAAAACACTATCTGGACAACTCACTTCCAATGTCCCAAACAACCAACTATAATGAGCTAAGCTAATTACAGATCATTTCAACATGAACCAAAATCAAGTGAGGTCACCGGTAACAGTTAGGATTTGTAGTATATATTAATACAATTGCATGCGACTAAGATTGATTAAATCCTACTCCCTCCGTTCCCAAATATAAGTCTTTTTAGTGATTCCAACAAGTGACTACATATGGAGCAAAATGAGTGAATCTATACTCTAAAATATGTCTATATACATCCGTATGTTGTAGTCCATTTAAAATGTCTAAAAAGACTTACATTTAGGAACGGAGGGAGTATATTAGTTAATGACAAAGCAGGGTTGATGACCAGGTACCAGCAAATAATGAATATCAAGTCCCGGCACCCAAGTGATTATTAATATTGCAGGAGCTGTACAAAATGAGAAAAGGGAACTAGTAACACTAGTGTTACTAGCGAATCATGTAAAGTTGTAAAAATACCGTCTAGGTTGCTAACCAAGACATCATGTTTACATGAAAGATTAACTTGTTTCTGTTTCAGTACTAGGTATCCCGTTATACAGAGTCAATGACTCAATGTAACATGATTATTTTGTAATTATAGCACATTTTCACAAGAAATTTGTAGTACATACTTATGTAACAGAATTGGAGAATAAGCTAATTCTTAGTGTCCTAAGGTTAGTGTGTTATTTGTGAGCTCGAAATTGCCATTGGTACACGCATATTAATGAAAGCAAAGCAAACTGAAAATAGCTAAAGTTTTGAATGGTGCACAGTACCCTTCATACTCTGAACCAATATCAGGTAGCTTGTCTCGGCTTATCTGAGAGAGGTAACTTCTTAGGAAAAGTCCACGAAGAGGATGTTGAATGCCCCGACACATTTCAACAAGATCTTTCAGAACATCTTTAGCGGGAGCCTCTTTTGATTTAATGTACACAGATCCTACTGTGCAGAGCAGATAACTAGCACATGAACAACATAAGATCAGATAATACTATTCATAAGTTCTTTAAATTGAAAGAAATTACAGTGTTGACAGATGGCATGATAAACAACTAGCTTGGTTTTTACATATATTAATTTTACATGGGTCAGTTACAATAAAATAGATAATAAAAGAACAGAATAATTATGGGACCTGGCAGTCGGGATCTAAGCAGAACTCGGGACTTGATCATGGACGCACCGTCTTATTTATACAACGTTCCAAGCTAATAAACAATTATCATGTTCTAAAAACACAGTAATAAGCAGTAACATATAAATTGATGGCTGAGCGCCAGGGCCAAACATACAGGCAAGTGTTCAGTGAAGTTGAAACTTAACCTAAATCCAAACGACGACAGTTTAAAGTTACATAAAATTTATAGGGGGGTTCAGAAACTGCTTTATGTGAGTCAAAGTTCTATCATGCAAGGCTTGAACATCCATGTAATTTTGCATTTTTCCCTAGTTCAAAGACAAGTCCATGCCAGAATATAAGCAGCTGCAATATCCCTGATAATAAACACATTATGAGTTATGTGGACAAGAACTCAAATTAATTGGGTATAAAAGCTGAAAGAAGCAGCAGGTCTGGCTAAAAGGTGGATCGCAATTATGTTAAGTTTTGATTAAATGACCTTTAGACTTCATTTACAACATAAGTTCCACAAAGATGAAATAATGCCTAGACTTAGTTCATGATTTATGTACAAATAAGTTTAGACAGAGTCTAGTCCTGACATATCATTCCACACTTTTTGCAAGCAACTGAGATGTGGTAAAGAATAAAGTTTCCTCGATTGTGTTTGAACTTAACAGACACAGCTAAAAGAATTGAGTGGTCCCACCACCAAGCAAACTCTGAATACGATACTTGTTATAATTTTCCCAATGGTATTTGCAGGTGCAGTTGAGTTGATACAACCATACAAATCAGTACAGTAACTTCTAACTGATATGGTACTTCACGAATGACAGTACAATATGATATAGCACGTGTTGAATGGCATGAAATGTCTTAGTGAACCATAACAAATAATGAACTGTATCCATTTTGCATATTGGGAGCTAATCTACAATACAACGAGGAATAACTCGTGGCAGAATGGGATTACATATCACTGCCTACTGTTCAAATGTGTGGAACTGCAGATACAATAAGTCTTCCATTCCTATATGTCTCCATAGAATTTGCACTTCATTCAAACTAGTCTAATCAACACGACTCTCATAGTTGTTAATGTGGACATGGCATGGCATTTACTGACAATATCCCACCTATTGGAGTCATAGCCACTGGCAATCTCTTCCAAGCAAGTAAAATTGAACTAGCATCAATCTCTGTAAGAGTTAAAGGGGGGGCATGAGCCTTACAGTCTCGGCAACACGTTGCCAGCATGCTGAACAAGCTCGTAGAGGTCAACCACGGAGCAGCTGCCCCGGCGGGTCTCCTCCCTGAAGAACATCTCCAGCTTCCGCATCTCATCAAACGCCCTCATGTCTGCAGCAGCCCAGCAAAGTGAAATCCTGTCAAACCCCAGCCGAACCCACACACACTCACGGAATTCGACGGCGCCCGGAGAACGCCCAACTCACATAGCTCGTAGTACTTGTGCGGGGAGAGCCTGGAGGTGCGCAGCTCCGAGAGCATCTGCGCCGAGTACTTGAGCGCGTCCTTGAGGTTGTTCGAGTCCTGCAATCCACCCACGAAATCGCCGATCGAGGCGGGGGTAAGCTAGCGGCCGGGGGGGCTAGGGTTCCGCGGGAGGAGGAGGGGAGGGTAGGGGGCGGGGCGGGGCTTACGAGGGCGCGGTGCATGTAGAAGGCGTTCTGCTGGACGCCGGCGATGCCCTCGGCGAGCCAGCGCTCCTCGTCGTCGCCGCCGCCGTCGGGCAGCATCCTGGCGGCCGCCGTGTTGGCCGCCTACGGGGGGGCGGCGGATCTGGTCGGCGGCGGCGGCTCTGGCTCGGGGGGTTGGGGATCTCGTCGCGCGTGGCTCTGCGCCCTCGGGTTTGGCTGCGTGCGGGTGTCTGTGTTCTTCGCGTGTTTGTTTATGTTCAGTTTATCTCTGTGCTTCGATTGATGCCTTTTCCCGGATCCCGAATGGTTTCGATCGGAACCGATGCATACAGTTGACCGGCTGGTCTGGCAGGGGCTGACTTACCCATGAAGAAGATCTCACCGGCTGGTCTGGTAGTATTCTTTTTCTTATTCTCAGAAAAAAATGTTCTTTTTTATAACATAACATGAGTTCTATTTTTTTAAATAATTCTTGTATTACTCATCACGCTTAACAGCATCTGGATGACATCAGGTCCTGACCCAAGCCAAACAACAGTCCGGCCTTGAGTCCTCCTAAAATTTGTTAAAACATGACTAGACAAATTACCACTTCGACGGACATGAGTAATACTCTCTTCGTTCCTAAATATAGGTTTTTCTAGATATTTCAACAGCTGACTATATACTGAGCAAAATGAGTGAATTTATACTCTAAAATATATTTATATTCATCCATATGTAGTAGTTCATTTGAAATCTCTAAAAAGAATTATATTTAGAAACAGAGAAAGTACAAGAATTACGTTCGGACATAGTTTCTTTTATCTCTCTAATCAAAAATGCGTACTTTGATCTGTTTGTCTCTCCATTTGTCACCATGTTCATTGCCTCCAAACTGTCGCTTTCAACATAGATCGATAGGTTGCTCTACTGTAGTGTCAACATGAGTCCTTCCTGAATTGCTAAGAGCATCTCTAGCAGGCCCTTAAAGCCGCGACCCTTGAACCACAGTTAAGGGCCAAGAAAAACGCAGTTTAAAGACCGAAATCGGTTGCGGCCGAACAGAGCTCGCAAACCATAAAAACACACAATGCAATTGATCGCAATTTTGACAAATAAAACACAAATTTCGAGAATTCAAGCATAGATTTGGCGACATTTGAACATAGTTTTCGCGCCACAACCCAAAAGACATCGCATCCATCATCATCATCACAAGACGAAATCTTCACCGCTACCATTGCCACCACCGCTTGCCAAACCACCTTGCTCACCGAACCTTGGCACCGCATGGCCTCTTTCGGCTAGCCTCCTCCTCTCCAAGATCTCCAACCTTTACCGCGCCCCGCAGAAAAATTTAAGGGCCGCAGTCCGATATGATTTCTGTTCGGGCCACTTTTTTCATGTAAAACTGTAAACCAACGGTTATTTTGCGGGTCGGTGTGATATAAGGGGTCTGCTGGAAATGCTCTAAAATCTCATACTCCAACACATCATCACATGTGAAAATATGCCTACATGAGCTGGAAATAATAGCACCGGAGTGGTCGCATAGCAGCATACCCGTTCCTCCAACTCCGCCCAGGATAGATCCATCGGTGTTAAGTACCGCCGCGAGCACAAATGCATCAGTCCTGAACAGTAAATTCAAAACAAATGATAAAGAATAAAAAACTGATTTATTTGTGGCAAACATTGTTAAATGTTCCGAGTGGTTGCAAAGTTTCATTATAAAAAATAGATTTTTTTTGAATTATTTACCATTTGTTTTGAATTTACTATTCATGCGGGTCCATATCCCACAAATGTCATCCCATCATGAAATTTTGCAAGCACTCGAAACATTGAACAATCCTGCCAAAAAATCAAAAATCTTTGAACTTTTTACCATTTGTTTTGAATTTACTATTCATGCGGGTCCATATGTACTCGCGAGTAGATACTCCACATCCCTTAAATAAGATCATCTCTAGTCATTCTGCTCCTTAAACCACTTTCTCAAACTAAACTCACTATAAAAAATGGCATGTTCCTTCCATCGCTTTGCACAACCATTTAAAACATGTATATAGCATTTTAACAACAATCTAAATGCACTACATCCAACAATTCAACGACAAGTATAAAATATAGTTCATCCAAAAACCACCGCCCGCAACATAGTTCATCAAAAGCCTGGCACATACACCATGTTTTTCATCCATCGTACTCGCATTCATGAACATGATTTGGCGCTCATCGTCCTTCCTCTTGGTCATTTGCTCCATGACCTCCATTGCAAGGTGTTGTTCCTCGATTGCAACTTCTTCTTTCCAGCCATGGTCTTTGCTCTCAACCTCTCATCCTCCATCATTTTGAGCTCCATCCACCTCACCATCTTCTCTTCCTTGCATACAGAAACCAACACTTTCTTTGTCTTAATCATTGCAATGAGCTC
The DNA here is from genome assembly GCF_002162155.2 of Triticum dicoccoides. NCBI lineage: Eukaryota > Viridiplantae > Streptophyta > Magnoliopsida > Poales > Poaceae > Triticum > Triticum dicoccoides. Next base: position 635,486,220 of record NC_041388.1, on the reverse strand, counting down.
TTCTTTGTAAGCGTCAACTCTACCATTCTTCATCGTATCCTTTAGTATCAATTTTCCCATCCAGCTGAGAGAGATGCTCAATCTTGACTTCCTCCATGTTGTCACACACTTTCTTCTAGCCCGCTTCTCATTTACTTAGAGCACCTTGTAACAAGTGGTGTGAAGTGAATTGTTTGTTCCCACCCCTTATGTTCCGTTGCTTGCTTAGCTCTTGGGTGATAGGCACATACTCTATTGTTGGCACTCCACTTGATGGTGTAATGTTCACTTGGTCAACGTGATAGACACCCCAAAGGCGAGCAAGAGATTCTTGTGTGCGGTTGGAGGGAACTGGAACATTGAGTGTATAATTATCCTCAATCCTACTCCAAAATGTTTCAATGGTTTGATCGGCTCCAACTGACTCATCAAGAGTTATTCATCCAAGCATCATGCAAAGTTATCTCCTATCCTTCCTTATAGTTCACCGCCCTTGATAGCTTCTTCGTCATAGCTTGTGCATCGATCTCTTCCTTTGGGCTACCTCTCCCTCTCCTTAGCTTTCATCAGCCATAGACAAGACAATGTCCTTGAGGTCGATGGTGTTAATTGAGTCAAGTTGAGACATTAAAATTTCCATCTCATTCGGCTCATTTTGCACACTACAATGCCAAAAACCATCAACAATTTTTAGCATCACATGAGTCCAACACTACATTTGCACTACATCACCAAGCATTTGAGGGGAAAGAGGATTTTATAAGTTTACCTCTGTGACATTGTGTCGAGCTCGTCGTCATGATCTTCCTCGCCAACATCATGACCATAGGGGGGCGATAGAGGAGTGCTACCTCTTGAGCACTGCGTTGGTTTTCCTTTAAAGAGGAAAGGGTGATGCAGCAAAGTAGCGTAAGTATTTCCCTTAGTTTTTGAGAACCAAGGTATCAATCTAGTAGGAGGCCACGCACGAGTCCCTCGCACCTACACAAACAAATAAAATCCTCGCAACCAATGCAATAATGGGGTTATCAATCCCTTCACGGTCACTTACGAAAGTGAGATCTGATAGATATGATAAGATAATATTTTTGGTAGTTTTATGATAAAGATGCAAAGTAAATAAAGTGAAATAAAAATGGCACCAGAAATAGCTTGTTGACGGGAGATTAATATGATGGAAAATAGACCCGGGGGCCATAGGTTTCACTAGTGGCTTCTCTCAAGAGCATAAGTATTACGGTGGGTAAACAAATTACTGTTGAGCAATTGACAAAATTGAGCATAGTTATGAGAATACCTAGGTATGATCATGTATATAGGCATCACGTCCGAGACAAGTAGACCGACTCCTACCTGCATCTACTACTATTACTCCACACATTGACCGCTATCCAGCATGCATCTAGAGTATTAAGTTCAAGGGAACAGAGTAACGCTTTAAGTAAGATGACATGATGTAGAGGGATAAACTCATGCAATATGATATAAACCCCATCTTGTTATCCTCGATGGCAACAATACAATACGTGCCTTGCTGCCCCTACTGTCACTGGAAAAGGACACCGCAAGATTGAACCCAAAGCTAAGCACTTCTCCCATTGCAAGAAAGATCAATCTAGTAGGCCACACCAAATTGATAATTTGAAGAGACTTGCAAAGATAACCAATCATACATAAAAGAATTCAGAGAAGATTCAAATATTGTTCATAGATAAACTTGATCATAAACCCACAATTCATCGGTCTCAACAAACACACCGCAAAAGGATATTACATCGAATAGATCTCCACGAGAATCGTGGAGAACTTTGTACTGAGATCGAAAGAGAGATAAGAAGCCATCTAGCTAATAACTATGGACCCGAAGGTCTGAGGTAAACTACTCACACATCATCGGAGAGGCTATGGTGTTGATTTAGAAGCCCTCTGTGATCGATGCTATAACACCCACGATGCGGCTATATCTCCCACGTGTCGGAGCACGACTTAGAGGCATAACCGCATTGTAGGCATGTCGCAAGAGGGGTAATCTTTACACATCCCATGTACTGAATAAGAAAGAGGTACAGAGTTGGCTTACAATCGCCACTTCACTCAATACATAAGTATAGCATTACATCAACCAGATACAATCAAGGCCCGACTACGGAACCAAAATAAAAGAAGACTACCCCTAATGCAGAAGATCCCCGATCGCCCCAACTGGGCTCCACTACTGATCAACTGACACAAAAACAACACAATGAACGAGATCTTCATCAAGCTCCTCCTTGAGCTCGGTTGCGTCACCTACACGAGTATCATCAGCATCTGCAACTAGTTTTGGAAGTAATCTGTGAGTCACGGGGACTCAGCAATCTCACACCCTCGCGATCAAGACTATTTAAGCTTCTGGGTAGGAAAAAGGTAGTGAGGTGGAGCTGCAGCAAGCACTAGCATATGTGGTGACTAACATACGCAAATGAGAGCGAGAAGAGAAGTGAAGCGACGGTCGTGAACTAGAAGTGATCAAGAAGTGATCCTGAAACTACTTACGTTCAAGCATAACACAAGAACCGTGTTCACTTCCCGGACTCCTCCGAGAAGAGACCATCACGGCTACACACGTGATTGATGTATTTTAATTAAGTTAAGTTTCAAGTTCTCTATAACCGGACATTAACAAATTCCCATCTGCACATAACCGCGGGCACGGCGTTCGAAAGTTCAAAACCCTGCAGGGGTGTCCCAACTTAGCCCATCATAAGCTCTCATGGTCAACGAAGGATATTCCTTCTCCCAGGAAGACCCGGTCTGACTCGAAATCCCGGTTACAAGACATCTCGACAATGGTAAAATAAGACCAGCAAAGCCACCCGATGTGCCGACAAATCCCGATAGGAGTCGCATGTACCTCGTTCTCAGGGCAACACCAGATGAGACTAGCTACGAGTAAAACGAACCCTCAAGTTTCCCCGAGGTGGCCCCACAGGCAGCTCAGTTCGGACCAACACTCAAAGGACCACTGGCCCGGGGGGGTTAAAATAAAGATGACCCTCGGGCTCCGGAAACCCAAGGGAAAAAGGCTAGGTTGTTAGTGCAAATGTAAAACCAAGGTTGGGCCTTGCTGGAGGAGTTTTATTCAAGGCGAACTGTCAAGGGGTTCCCATTATAACCCAACCGTGTAAGGAACGCAAAATCAAGGAACATGACACCGGTATGACGGAAACTAGGGCGACAAGAGTGGAACAAAAGATCAGGCATAAGGCCGAGCCTTCCACCCTTTACCAAGTATATAGATGCATTAATTAAATAAGAGATATTGTGATATCCCAACAAATCCATGTTCCAACATGGAACAAACTTCAACTTCACCTGCAACTAGCAACACTATAAGAGGGGGCTGAGCAAAGCGGTAACATAGCTAAACAACGGTTTGCTAGGACAAGGTGGGTTAGAGGCTTGACATGGCAATATAGGAGGCATGATATAGCAAGTGGTAGGTATCGCGGCATAGGCAACATCAATAGAGCAAGTAACTAGCAAGCAAAGATAGAAGTGATTTCGAGGGTATGGTCATCTTGCCTGAGATCCCGCAAGGAAGAAGAACGAGTCCATGAAGAAGACAAATGGACGAAGTCGAACGGATCCTCACAACTCCGGAACGGAACCGCAGCGAACGAGGGAAACAACCCGAAAAGAAACAAACAACATAGTAAACAACCATCACATAACATGGCATGATGCACAACCAAGTATGATGCATGTCCGGTTTAAATATGCATGGCATGGCAAAGGGCACAAACAAAACTACAAGTTAAGTGGGGCTCAATATGCAACGAGTTGCATATTGACGAAACACCACGTCAAATATTTAGTTCCTCTCGTTTAGGTACTCAACAATATTAAATGTTGGTTAACATGGCAAGAGGTGAAGCAAAAGCAAACTACACAATCTAAGCAATTTAAATGGGGCCCGCACTACTAGGAAAAGGGCTAAAGATGGAATTGACACTAATGGCGCACCAGAGAAGTGGTGCGCCACTACTATATACTAATGGCGCACCATGTGGGGATGCGCCATTAGTGTGGAAGACACTAATGACGCACCAGGCACACGATGCGCCACTAATAACAAAATGTTTTTTTTCATTTTTCAAACATACTAATGGCGCATCCGGGTAGAGTGCGCCATTAGTAGTTAGAACTACTAATGGCGCACCAGCCGTAGAGTGTGCCACTACTGTATTTTTTTTACTTTTTTGCAAAACTACTAATGGCGCACCGTTGCATAGTGCACCATTACTAGTTTAAACTAGTAACGGCGCACTGTGCCATGGTGCGCCATTAGTATAAAAATTATTTTTTTAACTTTTTTGCAAAACTACTAATGGCCCATGTTTGTGTGGTGCGCCATTAGTATATTGGGTTACTAATGGCGCATGTCTGTGTCACTAGTAGAAAAAGGGTCAAACGTGAAGCACATTAGTGCCGGTTTGAATTTGAGCCGGCACTAATGTGGCCATTAATGCCGGTTCTAACGGCTAGACGGGCGGGCATCATTAGTACCGGTTCATGGGTAACCTTTAGTACCGGTTCATGCCACGAACCGATACTAATGAGGCTGTGTCAGGCTATGGTCGGTCTGGGGCCCCCACGAAGACCTTTAGTACCGGTTCATGCCATGAACCGGTAGTAGAGTTTCTTTGTAAGCTGATTTTTAGTCCCACCTCGCCAAGAGAGAGGCAGTATGAGCGGTTTATAAGCCGTGAGTGCACAGACAATGACGAAGAGTTGCAATGCTCACCTACATGTTGATTAGCTTCAAGCCTTGCGGAATAGCATAGATTGCACTGAGCTATGTGCAGTGCAGTTTACACTATTCCGAATGGCTTGAAGCAAATTAACCCCATTGCACCTCTTTTTTATTTTTAATAACTTATTTAAACTCCGGACTTCTTTTGTGTTTAGTATGCAGCATTCAAAGCGACGTCATCAATTTCCAACATGTTCTGACATCATTTGTTGTTTTTCGGTCATTTACCTAATTGTTTAGAGAGCTAAATGACCGTGAAATTGAAAATCACTACAAATGAATCCTGAAAATGTTGAAACTTGGCATTGTATCATCATATCACCCGCATAGCATGCACGAAAGAGTAGAGAGGGTCACGGCAAAAACTGGACGCACTTCGTGTACAAACTGGACATACTCTTTCGGAGTATCAGGGTTTCGGACGAGAACACATCTGTTACATGGCCACTTTAATGTTTTTTAAACTTATTTGAACTCCAGACTTCTTTTGTGTTCAGTATGCAGCATTTAAAGCGAAGTCATCAATTTCCAACATGTTCTGACATCATTTGTTGTTTTTCGGTCATTTACCTAATTGTTCAGTATGCAGCATTCAATTTCCAGAAGAAAATAAATAGAAGAAAATAAATAATGCAGAAAATAAAAAAACTATACAAAAAATTACTCAAAAATAAATAGAAGAAAATAAATAATGCAGAAAAAAAACTATATAAAAAACTACTCAAAATAAATAGAAGAAAATAAGTAATGCAGAAAAGAAAAAACTATATAAAAAATTTGTTGGCGCGCTGTCCAGTGGGCCTGCCAGACCTAAGGTGTGCAAATGCAGGCCTAGAAGGGCGAGCAGACTAGAGGGCAGCGCGCCCTAATTAATTAGGCCCAGAAGCCTGCTATATAGAGGAGTTCAAAGAGGTAGCCGCGGCTGGGTTTATAAACCAGTGCGGCTGCCCTTCGCCGGGCGAGGTGGGACTAAACTTTGGGGTGGCAGCGCAAGGCCTTTAGTACCGGTTGGTGGCATGGTATCATAATTTCAAATGAACTCAGAAAAGGTTGAAAGTTGGCATGGTATCATAATTTCACCCACATAGCATGTGCAAAAAAGTAGAGAGGGTTACCGCAAAAACTGGATGCACTTCGTGTACAAAATGGACAATCTGTTTCGAAGTATCAGGGTTTCGGACAAAAACTCATCCGTTACAAAGGCATTTCATTTTTTAAATAACCTAAGCATTACCAAATTGAATATAATGATAAAACACACTAATATTAAACATAAAAAAAAAGAATCACTAAAAAATCTATTTTCAAAGTTAAGTTATTCACAAAAATAAATAAAGCTAAAAAAATAAGAAAAAAAGCCCACCTACTGGGCCACAGCGGCCTGCATACGACTAGAAACCCAAATTCAAGTTGGGCCAGGATGCAGGCCCGCTAGCCCAGTAGGCCCAACAGGGCATCGCAGAAGAGGTAAGCCCAGAAGGCCTGCTTAAGAGAGGAGCTCGAGACAGCAGCGACGGCGGGGCTTATAAGCAGGTGCGAGTGCCCCTCGGCTAGCGAGGTGGGACTAAACTTTTGTGCCCCTCGCCTGGCAGCGCACACCCTTTAGTACCGGGTCCTGGCACCAACCGGTACTAAAGGCCTCTCCTATATATACAACACTTACGAAAATTTCAGTTACATCTCCCCACTTCTTCGCGTCTCCAACCTCTCGCGCGCTGCTATCGTCGTCGCCGCCCGTCGCCCGTCGTCGTCGTCGTCGTCCCCGCCGCCACCCCGAACGCCGCGCGCCGCCGTCCGTCGTCGTCGTGCGCCGCGGTCCCGTATACGTACGTATCTCGCTCTCCTCGCGTACCCGCCGCGCCGCGCGCCGTCCGTCGTCTCGTCGCGCGCACCCGGCCGGCCGGCCCGTACGCCGGCGCCCCCGCCCCGTACGCCGCCGCCCCCGCCCCGTACGTCGGCGCCCCCGCTCGTACGTACGGGGCGGCGGCATACGGGGCCGCACACACACACACACATATCACACACGCATACACACACATACGTACACACATAATATACGTATATATACACACACATACACACACACATTTTTTTTTACTTATTTTCTGTTTTTTAGAAAAGTTAATTAGATGATCGAATGTTAGATGAATTAGCTAGCTAGATAGAAAAATTGTCGAACTAGAGATTAGAACTATAGTTGAATAATTAATATAACTAGTTTATTTTTAGTTAGAAAATTGTCGAACTAGTTTATTTAGGTATATGAGATTTGAACTAGTTCAATAATTAATATAACTAGTTTATTTTTAGTAAGAAAATTTAGGTATCTGAGATTTGATGATCTAATTAAAATATTATTTATTAATGAGTTTTTCTGTTTATTTAATTTTTTATATATTTTGAGTTTATATAAATGTTAGATTAATGTTGAATGTTAGATGAATTAGATAGAAAAGTTAAATATATAGTAATGTCAATTGTTAGAGATGAATATAGTTAGATATATTAATGTCAAATGTTAGATGAATATATATTTGGCTAGATATAGGTGTTTAATGTTTCACCTATATGAACATAGAAAATGTCATCTGACGACGAAAAAGATTTCATTATGTGCGAACACTGTGAAGACCAGTGCGGCCTGTGCGACAAAAAATTTCCTTGTTGATGGTAGGCGCTTCAACATCAAGCTGGATGAGACATTCGAAGTTGATACAGTAAGTCACTTTGTCAATTATTATTTGATTGCAAAACTTATGCTTCATTTGCTTCAACTTATAATTTTAAATTTTCACTATTCTACTAGCGCATCCCCTGCCATGCAAGAATTTTTGTCTTGGATAAGATAGGTTTTAGTGCTATAGATGATATGGAGGTAAAGAGAGTTTACTTGAAGACGGAGCATGGGTATACTTTCAACGTCAAATTATATAATGGAGATACATACACCCATTTTGAATGCAAAACTTGGCAAGCACTATGCAAGGCTTATGCATTTGAGCCTGATATGGTTATCACCTTTGATATTCGTCCAGAAGATGATATTGAAGGTAATATAGACATCTGGGTCGATGTGCAAACACCTCCAGTTCTACCATTTGGTGAGTTTTTCTCAACCATGCATGCATATGTTTATGTCTTTGATACAGTTTATTCAAAAATAGTTGACAACTAATTTGTATTGTCAGCTTATTTTGGTTCAAGCAAACAAGTCCGGCGCTTGGTAGACAGGACCTACTACTGCCCCGGGGCTCAACTAAACTGCGAGGAGATAAGTCATTATGTTTCATGGCTTGAGGATCTTAATACTGTCAAGACAAATTTTTTTCCTGAACTTAGAAATGTTAGTACTCAAAACGTGCGACCAATGGTGATCGTATTGAACTACGGTCACATCTATAATCGAAAGATGGTAAGATTTTAAATATTTGTCCTTAATTAGTGCATCTTTTGCATACATTATTTTTGAAGCTAAACTTTCATTGCTTAGTATATTAATTACTATAAGATGTTCTTCAACAGGGACTTCCGATGACAGTTGTGCCTCAGTGGATCGAGACAAAAGGTCGCATGTCAATGGTTAGCTTATGACCAAGATTTCCTACATTGCACATGAGTGCATTCAGGATTTCTGAAAGCGAAAAATGCTTAATAGTGAAAGATTGGAGCAAAATTGTTAACGATCGCAGATAAGTACTAGGGGGCAGCAAGGAGAAGCGCAACCCAAGATTAGGAGATAGATTCATCTGCATGCTCCAGTATGATAAATCAGGAGAGCTATACATGTTCTATACTATTCTACCTGAGAGGGAGCAGCAGGATCAGTAGCTACTAGTTCATGCTCTTAATTAGTACTTGTCTCATGTCCGTGTCCTGAACTTCGATGTTGGTGATGATTATGTTGAACTTGATGATATCTTTGCTTCTGGTAATTAGACGGTAATGACTATGATGATTAAATAGTGGTAATTAGACGACTATGATGATTTTTAGCTAGCTAGAGTTTATTTATTTATTAATATGCGATGATGATGATGATGATGATGACGACGACTACAACTCATTATAACGTAAAACAATCCTAAATTAAATTGATAACACAAATTTAATTGAAAAATACGAAATAAAACAAAATCCCACAACCATTTAGTACCGGTTGGTGTTACCAACCGGTACTAAAGGGCTCCCGGCCCCCGGAGCTGGCTCGTGCCACGTGGTTTCCCTTTAGCACCGGTTCGTGCTGAACCGGTACTAAAGGGGGGGGGCTTTAGTGCCCAAACCCTAGTGTCGGTTCCTAAACCGGCACTAAAGGGCCTTACGAACCGGTGCTATTGCCCGGTTCTGCACTAGTGTGTGGTACGCCATTAGTAATCTGGGACCAACTAGATATTTTTGGACAGCCACACCTACACACTCACTTTCCCCACTTCATTCCCCCACCTCCTTCTCTAAGCTTGTCGGCTGCCTCCTCCTCCTCACCTCATTTGCACCATAGATTCATCAAAATTAAGTGTTGAAATTACCTTTTTTTGATAGGTAAGTAAGGGGAAAGCTATCTTCATGTTGTAGATCTACTTTTTTTTCTCCCTAGCTCGCTCCAACAACGTGCACATGCACTTTTTGTGGCCTATCTAGATCTATGTATGTTTGTGGTGTTGCATATGTTTGTGGTGTTGCATATATGTTTGTGTTTGCAGGTACCGGTATTTGAAATGTGATAGTTGCCAATATTTTGCCGGAATGTTGATTCATTTCCGTTTCAGCGAGAATTTTGGCACTATGCATTCTTTTTGGTCCTATTTTTAGGGAAAGTCATGCCAAATTTTTTCTTGGTTCTAAAATATCGTTTTGCTCTACCCCGCAGGAGACCATGGTCCGCACGATGACCGAAGGCATCGTGAATATGTTTTTGAGCTCTGTGAAGGCCGAGATGCTTCAAAAGAACGAGACGGAGATAAGATGTCCGTGTCGAAGATGCAAGCTGAAGAGCCTTATTGCGGACCCGGATTCCGGGCAGGTGCGGGACCACCTGCTCTTGTGTGGTTTCATGGATGGCTATCGGTGGCAAGGTGATGAAGATGACTATGAAGTCGTCCATGGGGGCCGGGCAAGAAATGAGGAAGGGCAGCAAGACAACCACCGCAGCTCGGGCGGGCGAGAAGACGAAGAATCTCTAGGACATGATCACGACGGTGATGCTGTACACAGTCATCATGTAGAAGATGCCGCACATGATGATGAGGAAGATGCCGGAGCAGACGAAGGGCATGATCATGAAGATCTAGATGCCGGAGGAGCAGACGACGATGGACCGTCGATGGGCTGGGTGCAGGACCCTCATATTCAAGAGCTGCTTCTCAAACAGACGGATAACGCAAGAGCTGCCGCCCGAGAGAAAGCCAAGCTGGATCAACTGGAGATAGACGCGGTTACTCCATTGTATGAAGGATGCAGACCCGAGGATACCCTCCTGAAAGTAACGCTCATGGCTTTGGAGATGAAGGTAAAACACAAAATGACCGACGCATGCTTCGACGAGAACATGTCATTCTGGCACGAACGTCTTCCCAAGGGGAACAAGTGCCCGACCAGTTTCGAGGAGGCGAAGAAAGTCGTGTGTCCTCTGGATTTACCGCACGTGAAATACCATGTGTGCATGAACAATTGCATCATTTATCAGGGCGAGCACGCGGAGTCTACCATATGTCCGGTGTGCGGCGTCACTCGATACAAGAAGAGGAAGAAAGCTCCTCGAAAAGTGGTGTGGTACTTTCCGATCACTCCTCGTCTGCAGTGGTATTTCGCGGACCCTAAGGTAGCAAAGCTCCTGCGTTGGCACGCGGATAGGGAGGAGAAGAAGCGAGAAGATGACGCAAATGATCCAGAGATAAATAAAAAAGACAAGATGCTGAGTCACCCTAAGGATGGGAGCCAGTGGCAAGCGTTGAACTTCGAACACCCAGAATTTGGGAAGGATCCAAGGAACATCGTGCTGGGCGCGAGCACCAATGGAGTCAATCCGTTTGGCAGCCAGAGAAGCACACATAGCACCTGGCCTGTGTTTGTGTGGATGTACAACCTTCCCCCCTAGTTGTGCATGAAGAGGAAGTACATTCACATGAGTATGCTAATTGAAGGGCCGAAACAACCAGGGAACCACATCAATCTGTATTTGGGGCTGCTGAAAGAGGAGCTAGACACGCTGTGGAAAACGCCAGCCAATACGTGGGACGCCGTAGAGGAAGAATATTTCCCTATGAGAGCCGCACTGCTCATGATGGTGCACGACTATCTCGGTTACGGATATCTCGCGGGGCAGGTGGTCCACGGATTTTCTGGATGCGTCAGGTGCATGGATGACACAACGTATCGCCAGCTAGATAGAGATCCCGGGTCTTCGAAAACCGTGTTCATGGGACATCGAAGGTGGCTTCGCGACGATGACCCATGGAGGAAACACAAGGATCTGTTTGATGGTGAAACCGAACTCCGAAGACGCCCGCGTACGAGGAGCGGCGAGGAAATAGACGGGCTGTTGAAAAATTGGAAAGATTGCCCACTGCCGGGAAAGAAGCAAAAGGCACCAGAGCCGGGAAAGAAGCGAAAGGCGCCAGAGCCACTGCTGAAGGTATGGAAAACGAGGTCTGTTTTCTGGGACTTGCCATACTGGAAGATCCACTGTGTGCCTCACAGCCTTGATGCCATGCATATCACGAAGAACGTGTGCGAGAGTCTGCTTGGTACCCTGCTCAACATGCCAGAGAGGACCAAAGATGGGCCGAAAGCAAGGGTAGACTTGAAATCAATGGGCATCAGGCAGGAGCTTCACGCTAATGATGATGATGAGGCGAAGCGGGACACAGAAAGTCGTCGCAAAGGCAAAAAGGCCAAGAAGACCGGAAATGACTACCCTCCCGCGTGCTTCACTCTAAGTCAGGAGGAGATCGAGCAGTTTTTCACCTGCCTCGTAGGAGTAAAACTTCCTTATGGTTACGCGGGGAAGATAAGCAGATACCTAGACCCAGCGAAGCAGAAGTTCAGTGGGATGAAGTCTCACGACTGTCATGTGCTGATGACGCAGATACTTCCAGTTGCAATCCGTGGGATCATGGACGTGCACGTCCGTGAAACGCTATTTGGCCTATGCAACTTTTTCGACGTCATCTCTTGGAAGTCGGTTGGCGTGAGGCAACTCAGAAGGCTACAGGAAGAGATCGTGGTGATACTATGCGAGCTTGAGATGTACTTCCCACCCGCATTCTTCGATGTTATGGTGCATCTGCTGGTCCATATCGTGGAGGATATCATCCAAACTCGGGCCGACGTTCCTGCACAGCATGATGCCGTTCGAAAGGATGAATGGTGTCATCAAAGGATACGTTCGCAACATGTCACGTCCAAAGGGAAGTATAGCCAGGGGCTTTCTGACCGAAGAGTGCATCTCCTACTGCACGAATTATCTATGCATCGAGAACCCCGTTGGTCTGCCCGTCAACAGGCACCTCGGCAGGCTCGCTGGATGGGGTCACCATGAGGGTCGCCGCGAAATGCATGTCGACTTCGAGGGTCGACTCGCCGACTTTGAAAGAGCAAACCTAGTCGCGCTACAACACATAGACGTGGTCGATCCTTGGGTGGTAGAGCACAAAACCTTTATTGAGAAGACGTACAATGACCGAGGCCAACAGAGGACGGACGGAGATATAATCAAAGAGCACAACTCATGTTTCACGCGTTGGTTCAAGCAGAAGCTTCTGTCGTACCCTTTACATGAGGATTCTTCCATGGAAGAACAACTCATATTCGCCTTGTCACAGGGCGCCGAGCACAACCTGATGACCTATGAGGCATACGATATCAACGGCTACACATTCTACACCGAGGACAAGGACATGAAGAGCGATGGTTATCAGAACTCTAGGGTAACAATGGAATCCTACACCGGTAACGACAAGGACATATACTACGGAAGGATCGAGGAGATCTGGGAGCTGAGCTACGCTGGAGAGAAGGTCCCGATGTTCCGTGTCAGATGGGCCAAGAGCGTCCTAAAAGAAGACCGGTATTTCACCGCCATGGTTATACCCGAAGCCAAATCCAAGACCGCGGGCGCAAACGTCACCGCGAAAAATGAGCCATGGGTACTGGCTTCCCAAGTGGACCAATGCTTCTTCATTACCGACCCGTCAAAGCCCAGTCGTGTTGTCGTGAGGAGAGGCAAAAGGAAGATCATCGGAATGGATGGAGTAGCCAATGAGCAAGACTTCGACAAGTACGGCGACCCGAAGATCGAACATGACGACGACGATGAAGTAGCAGCATACACCACAAGAAGAAGCAGGACCACCCTACCTAAAGGACGTCCGTTCCACAGAAGAACTCCATTTGCGAAAAACAAGGGCAAGAAGATTATGAACAGATAGTTAGCTAAGATCGACTGTATTTAAATCGTAGTCTTCATTTCTCGGTTGTATTTCATGGGCACTTTTTGATATCATGAATATTTTTAAATTTCATGGGCACTTTTTGAATTCATGAAAAAATATTGAATATTCATGAGGACACTCGATCTCGACCCCCCTCCATCTCGATCGCTATCGCCCCCTCGCCAGATCCCCCCTCGCCAGATCCCCCTTGCTAGATCCCCCTTGCCGCAGAGCACCCCCCGCACCCTCCCCCACCCCACCACCGCCAACGACCCCCGCACCCTCCCCCGCTCCACCGTCACAAATGAATGCAACTAAAAATCCAAAAAAACAAATTTGATTATATTTTCAAAAAACAAATTTGATTATATTTTCAAATAACAAATTTGATGATATTTTTTATATTCATAAATATTTTCAAATAACAAATCTGATGATATTTTTAAAAAAATTATTACTGTTTTTATAAAAATTTATTACTGTTTCATATTCATATTCATTTTCATATTCATATTAATTTTCTATTAAATTATTAGATGCAACAAAATAATAAAAAAAAATCTTACTTATGGCGCACGGCTGGCTGGTGCGCCATTGCTATCTAAAAAAAAGAATACTAATGGCGCACCGTCTCGGGGGTGCGCCATTGCTATAAAAAAACATACTAATGGCACACCGCCAGGGGGTGCGCCATTAGTAATCTTCCCCCCTAGTCGCCCGATCCCTTCGTCCCTCCCGCTCGCCAGATTCACTCCCCCCTCGCCAGATTCATTCCCCCCTAGTCGCCCGACGACCCCTGCGCCCCGCCTCGCCGTCTCGGTCCTCGCCGCCGACGGCCTGCCCCGCTCCTTCCCTCCACTCCTCAATCGCCCTCTCGGTCCTCGCCACCGACGGCCTGCCCCGCTCCTTCCCTCCACCCCGAGCGCCGCCGCCGCGCGTCACCGCAGCCATCGACCGCCCCGTCCTCCGTCGTCGTGCCTAGGAGCTGCGCTAGGAGCAACACCATCATCACCTTCATCGCCAACGTCCACGAATTGGAGCCGGGTCATCAAGGATCGAGCGCATCGACCTCTTCTTCCTCATCACCGACCACTGCTGCTCGACGTCGATCCGCGCTGCCCCGACCACCCTCGGCCTCGCTGTCTCCTTCCCCAGCTCCGCGGTGAGCATCTCCATTGATTCCCCTATTTTTCTCCTTGTTTAGTCACCGTTTGTGCATGCGGGCTCATGCTCACCGCGCCGGCCGCCCCTCGCTGTAAACTCAATGTAAAATTCAATCTAAAACTCAATGTAAAATTCAGTTAAAGTGATCTGAATATAAAAACTCTTGGAGTAAAAATTCAGTCTAAAAGTCAGTTAAAGTTTCAGTTTTAGAGTAATTTTCAGTTTGTAAAACTGAGAAGTGTATTTTTTATTTTGAAACTTAGTGTAACTATTTTCAATTTTGATGGAAAATCAGTCTAAAAGTCAGGAGGGGGATCTCTGTAGATTGCATATACAGATTTCTTGAACAGTGCTATTAATTACAAATAGAGCAATGTTGAAAATGAAACAAAAGGAATTGGAAAACCAGAAAGATAGGCATTCTGTTGTAAGTAAGCTAAGATAAAAAAAATTGTTTGCTTTAAGTAATTATTTACAACAAGCATTGTGTAGGAAAATGTCATGCAGGCTATAACTTGAACTTGAAGAACTCCTTAGATAGTTTTTTAGTCTCCTTATACAAAGCAAGCTGAAGTTTGAAACCTATTTCTCCTAAGCAGACACTGAAAAATTGCAGATAAGTAGACACTAAAAATTGCAGCCATGTCAAAGTGCCATTTCATTTGGGAGCAGTAACAAAAACTGTATGTGCTGTCATAGGTGCTGTGCTGTCAAAAACTGTATGTGCAATCTCCAGAACAATTATGCTTATGTGAAAACTGTATGTGCAATCTCCAAATGTATCATCATAATGTAGGTGCTGTGTTGTGTGATTCTTCATGCTGAGAACTTCAGCTTTTTCAACTTGCTGGACTATATGTTCATTGGTACTACTTGTGATGCTGCTGCTGTACTACTTGGGAATTTTGTCAACTTGTGATGCTGCTGCTGTACCCCGAGAGGCCCTTGAGTTTGCCGGAATGTCGATTAACTTCCGTTCCGGCAAATTCGGGTACTCCATATGTCCTATTTTCAGCAAAGGTCATGCTGAAATTTTCCGTGGATTTTAGCATGACTTTGCTAAAAATAGGACATATGGGGTACTTGCGACTAATGCATGGGCCGGGGTATCTTAGTACTTAGTTAAGTAGGATCAACTGCCCCGCCATTCTTGCTGCATTAAACCATAGGTGGCAATAGAGCCAAGTGAGTAGGCCCAACTTAGAATTCTCCTTAGCATCGATAAACCCTAGATGATAAACCCAACATAGGTGGCAATAGAGACAAGTGATTAGGCCCAACCTAGGGTGCCTCGGCATCGATAAACCCTAAATGATGAAAACTTAACTTGGCTTCTATAGGGTGCCTCGGTGTCGATGACAACCTAAATGATGTACGCTTAGGCTTTTAGGGTGCCTCGGCGTTGACAAACCCTAAATGATAAAAGCTTAGCTTTTAGGATGCCTCGGTGTCGACAAACCCTAAATGATGAGACCATGATCTTGTTCCTTGACAATAACCAACTTTTTGACCAAACTTTTTTCCTATCTAGAGCGATTTTTTTCCTATTTAGAGCGAAACATGGCCCACAACGATGAGGCCGGCGGTTTGGGTGGCAAGCAATTCTGGGAGCTGTCCCAGGAGTTGGAGGAAGAACCTCACCGCTATGAGGACGCCGCGGAAGACACCGATCCTGACTAAACAACCCCTAGTGGCATCGGGGATGACACCACTGATGATGGCGCCGCGGATGCCACCACTGATGATAGCGGCGCACGCACAGATGGCAGCCAACCGAAGAGGCAACGGAAGGACCGGCGCCCGAACGTGCTCGGCACCGTCAGGGAGGAATTTACTGAAGTGAACTCCGACGGGCATCCGATGGCGCCCAAACACGTAGTCAAGGGGTACTCGATTCAGCTCGGGTGCATTCTTCGGAGCACCGCCTCGATCAACACCGAGAACCTAAGGCATAAGGACCAAGGGAATTTGCGCAGCCTCCTCTTCACGAAGCTGCACGGATGATACAAGTTCCCCGCTGAGTTCGCAAACACACGCCTCTCGGGTAATAAAGTGAACGGTGCCGCCCTCACGATGATGAGCACGACCCTGTCTACTTGGAAAAGCACGGTGAAGGCAATGATTTACAAAGGTGATAGTTATGAGAAGATCAAGGCAAAATATCCTTTGATTAGCGAAGATGACTACAAGGAGTTCAAGATCAAGTGCAAGAGCCCCGCAACCTCCGAATCAAGTCAGTGGGGGAAAGAAATGCGGCAGTTGAACATAGGGGTCCACCAACTCGGTCCCGACGATTACCGAGTGGCGGAGCCTATATGGGGCAAGGAGGACGCGGAGTGTGCCGATCAAGGCCTACCGCCCCGCTTCAAGAAATACAGTGACAAGCAGACCATGAACTTTCTCAGGGCCCGGTACAAGGAGGACCCGATAACAAAGGAGCTTACCACGGATCCGAAGACCAAGGAGCTTGAGCTTGTTCTGGTAAGGAATACACCCCCGCGTAACTAGCTCCATATGGTTGCATTCTAATTAATACCCAATATTTCTAAATGGTTCATGTTCCTTCCGCAGGACAAAGAAAGCAGTAGCGTGGGGTCGTCTCAGAGCTCCCCTTTCGACACCCCTTTGAATAGGGCGTTGAACGTAATGAAAAACAGGGATAAGCTCAATAAGCCGACATCAGCTGGTCGTGTGGCCGGCAAAGGCTTGTCCACAAAATGGTCGTCATACTATGCCGCTGGTGGGCGAAAGGAGAAAAAGACCAGCTCGGAAAGCCAGTCGCGCGAGGTTGAAGCACTCAAGGCGCAAGTGGCGCGGATTCCGGAGATGGTCCAAGAGCAAGTGCAACAACAACTGGGATCGACGCTCACCGGCATTATGCCTACCTTGATTCATGGGATAACGGCGTGGATTGCGGGTGGCCAACAAGGGCCGCCCCCGATTCCCAGCTTCATGGCCAGCAACTCGCACAACGCGCAGGCGGCGCCATTGGTGTCTCCGGCGGCGGCGGTATTGGTGTCTACGGCGGCGGCGCCATTGGTGTCTCCGGCGGCGGCGGTATTGGTGTCTCCGACGCCGGCATTGGAGCTTAATGCACCCGAGTGTACGCCGGCCGGCACCTCGCCAGCAAGCGGCCCCTCCGTCAGTTGCACGCCCGCCGTTGGCGGTGCCTCAACATTAGCCGAGCTCGACGACATCACGGTAACTAAGCCTCTCGGCCGAGGACTTCATCTCCTTGCCTTTGACTGGGCATCCCTGACGCCCTACATGTTTTCGCAGGGCGCCGCCGACGTTCCTTGCACTCTCCTACACTTCGTGGGCGGCGAGTTGGTCGATGTCGCCAAGGGCATAATCCTTCAACCGGGCAACCCCATGTTCCACGGTAATCCGATGCCACCCACAATGTATAGGGTTGAAGTGGTTCGGGTGCTGCCAGGCTGTGACGAGCTGTTTCCTCCGATTCGACCCGCTAGGGCCGACGAAGAAGATGAGATGACCCTCAACGCCTGCGTAAGCTGGCCCCTGCTTTGGCCGAAGAGCCAGATTCATTTGGGGGCAGGGGACACCACCCCATAGACAAGACCGCCAGTCGTGCCGGCACCAAGCCATGGCAAGAACGCCGCAACACTACCGGACATGTCGGACATCCCTATGGCACAGGATCCGGACATGCATATGGCACAGGATCCGGATGACGACGACAACGACGATGGTACATTTACCAACGTCGATAAGTACTTTGCCGAACATGGGTACGGTGACGAGTTCTGCGGACCTCCTTCTCAAGAACCCAAACAAGACGACCGCGATCTAGCTGGTACGGCGGAGAAACCCAATTGCAACAGGCGTCGTCTGGCGTTCAGTTCTCAGGAGACGCCTCCAGCTGCCACCTTCACCGAGCCTCAGATAGCGGAGGTGCCAAATATTATCAGCCCCAACACGCTCAAGAAGGCGGTGTGTGAGCAGAACTCGGTCCCATTACAGCAGATCAAGAAGAAGGGCCGGAAACGGCAGACTAAAAAGGGCGCCGGTGCGAGCCAGCCGGCACCGAGTACGATCCGTGCTCAGGACGGGCCACCTTCACCTAAGGATATCTCGAGGAGGGTGCATGTGGCGGGTAGGGCGATGCTACCGACAAATATGCTCAATGCTGCAACCGGTGCTATGCGGAGTCTGCACGACAGTGTTCTTTCTTTGGAGAAATGGCGTCTCAGAGAGAATGATGTGGCATACCCGGTTTTCATGGCCAAGGTGCCAGAGGGCAAGGGCTTTGTGGATGGCGACATCGGGGGTACGATCGTCCTGCGGTTTGATGACATCTTTGCTATGTTTAACCTTCATCCGCTGCACTACACCTTCGTTCGGCTGTTTTCGCTGAGTATGGAGATGCGGATCATTAGAGACAAGACCTCGGACATCGTGATCGTCGACCCCTTCTACATGCATGCCAAGCTCTTGAGCAGCGATGGGGACCGCCAAGTCACGAGTTCACACCTCGAAGACGTCATTCTGGCAAACCCAGATAAGGATAACTTCCTTGTGGCTTACTTTCCCGAGTAAGTCATCCCTTAACCGCCCCGTAACATATGATTTCTTAGATTTCGATCGTTCTTTTTTTTCTAACATTCCGTGTTCTGTGCAGTGACACACATTGCACACTCATCCTCTTAAGGCCGAAATATTCCATGGCCACGTATTTCGACCCGAACCGTAACTCCAAGATAGACTACACAAATATCAAGAAAGTTCTTGATGATGTTCTCCCCGGCTACGCCAAATCTGGAGGCACCTTCACCAGGGCAGTTCGTAAGTACGGCAAGCATGTGTTCGCCCACAATACGACGTTCTGCTGCGTCAAGCAGCCGCCTAGCGGTCAGAAGGATGCCTACTACGCCCTCCATCACATGCGGGCGATCGTAAGGGACCATCATCACCTTCTGCTACCAAATAATCTCAAAGATTGGGCCGCGAGCTTGTCGGTAATCCAGGACGCGGACATCAGACAAGAATTCTTTCGCATCCAGTCGGAGTTTGCGGACATCATCCATCAAGATGTCCTTCATACCTCGGGGCAGTTCTTCCTCAGATATCAACCGTCCAACAGGGAGATAGACGGAATGCTACAAATGCAGGCTGACAATGCCCGCGATTTCATGACCATCACGACAGACAGCGGCTTCATCCACGCTCCTGTCCATGAGTCGAGTCGAAAGTAGTGATGCTATGTGTAGTTCTGAAACATTGATTGGCTCATGTTGTAATTAAACTTTAATGAACTTGTATGTCTCTTTGGTTTGGACAGTCGTTCAACTTAGATGTAATCGATGCTATTTATAGTAGGACCATGAATCATGCTATTAATGTCTTGCTTTTCTCTTCCGATCCTTTTGTTGCATACTTATATATTGCTTATGTATGTATTGTATGTTGTTTGGCTTGTGCATAGAGATGCCGTCGTATGTCGTGTACAAGGGTAAGGTTCCCGGGGTCTACGACGACTGGGAGGAGTGTCGGAGACAGGTTCACAGTTTAAGCGGTAATAGTTACAAAGGGTACACCACTAGGACGGAGGCGGAATCTAGATACACCCGCTATCTAGCGAGAGAGAGGAGGGAGCGTTGGAGGAACCGGATGAAGACCAGTTTCATCGCGATGATGCTCATCGTGATGACCGCAACTCTCTTCTATGTGATGGTAGTTTAGATGATCGATATCGACTTGTAATGTGAAGACAAACTCGATAATCGCGGTCTTGAGACTTGTAATGTTTTATCTTTGTTCGGTCTTTTGATTTCGGAGAATAATATGATGAATTGTATTCGGAGACTAATCTTCTATTGTATTTGATGAATCTGTTGTTGCTGTGTGCTACTGTCTATATTCTGTCAAATAATATATTTTGTAACCTGTGCAAAAATCAGAAAAGTAAAAAAAACCTAATATTCATACTAATGGCGCATCACTAGAGAGTGCGCCATTAGTATGCCAAAGTATACTAATGGCGCCACCAAACAGTGCGCCATTAGTATGCCAAGTATACTAATGGCGCATCCATCCGCAGTGCGCCATTAGTGTGCCAAAGCACATGGTTAAATATGGCCCCTGGGAGGCATACTAATGGCGCACTGGGTGATGCGCCACCAGTGGTGCGCCATTAGTAATAAATACTAGTGGCGTGATACTAATGGCGCACCAGTGATGCGCCATTAGCAGGCAAAACTGGTGCACCATTAGTAGCCCTTTTCCTAGTAGTGCGGATATAACAAACAACGCATCCGGTAAATCCCCATATGCATTTAGCAATTTAATGCAAACAACAATTTTAAACATTTTAATTGTTGTTATCATGATGCGGATGACATGAACAAGTTTATGCAATGTTTATTAAAAGTTGACAAGAGCATTATGAAGCATTTATCACCGTGGTGGAAAGAAAGGGTGCCACGGCGACGAATCCGAAAATGATGCCACGACAACATATCGGTTCCAATAGCTCACGGAGATACCGGTGCAAAGGAAAGGTGGCGGGAGTGTGCCAAAGATGGTGGGGTGATCACGGTTACCGGGTTCCCATGGATGGACGGCATGGCAATAAGGACCGAACAAGTGACAACTCGGAAACGATGCAAACATAGGGTGCATCTCATACAACACATCACATGCATACGGTCCACGGGCGGTCGTCTCGGGGTTATACCTTTGAAGCGTGCGAATGGGACAGTTCTCGCGACGGCGGTAGGGGAAGTAGTCGTTCTCGCATGCTCTAGAGTCGACGGTAGAGGTTCTCGCGATCTCGGCGATGGTAGTGGTACATGTTTATCGTTGCCCGAGTTTCCGTAGATGTTCATGTCATCGGTGTCGTGATACTTGGGGTCTTTGGACTTTCCGTTCCCCTTCTTGCGACGGTAGTCGTTCACGTTCGTTCGGAGAGGTACTTGATTACTCCAATTTCTTCGGGTGAAAAGCACGTCGACAGTAGTTGTTTTAGGTAGGAAACGGTAACTGAACACGGTTCGTAGATGTTCCATGTCGCCGTAGTGGTACTTGGTGAATCCCGAAACGGTCTTGACGTCTTCGCGCGTAGGGGTACTTGGCGTTTTCCGAGATGGTCTTGGCGTAACCGTGCGTAGAGGTACTTTGCAGATCCGTGGCACTTGCGGGCTCGGTCTCACCGAAAAAGGGCTCTTGGCGGTTCCATTCAGGAAGGATGCAACGGATCGAAGCTAGCAACTGGTGGCACTTGACTCGGGCAGGGGCAGCGCTGGAGAGGAAGCAGGAGCATGGCGAGGTGGATGAGCTTCTAGGATGCTCGCCGGAGGCGAACGGCGGCGAGACAGGGCATCGTCCTGCTGGCTCGAGGGGCACGTGACCATGGCAAGGAGCGCGAGGAAGAAGCCCAGGGCGCGGGGCTTCGAGGCGAGGAGGAGGCCATGGCAGGAGGCGCGGCGGCGCTCTCCGGCAGCTCGAGGCGAAGGTGAACGGCGGCGAGGAGTCTGACAGGCTCCGGCCTGGTTCCCTGGACCGAAGGAGGAGGGAGGATGAGGGGCGCTGGAGGGAGAGATGGGGGTCAGCACGAGAGAGAGAGAGAGAGGGAAGGAGGAGGTCGAGCGAGGGAGAGATGGATCGAGCCGGCTCGCGTCCTCGGGGTTCCCTGCTCACAAGCACAGGGATGCAGGAGGATGGCCGGGGTGCGCGAGGGCATCGGGTGCAGGCGCCAGGTCGAGAGGAGAGGGAGGTCGGGGTCTGGAGGGATCGAGAGGAGAGAGCGAGAGGAAGATGGGATCGAGGGAGATGGGATCGGGCAGCTCTCTCCCTGGCGGCGCTGGGTGGAAGGGTACGAGGGAGGAGGGGATCGGGCCAGGGGTGCTAGGGTTAGTGGGGTAAGGTGGGCCGGCGCGGGAGAAGGTTGGGCCGGCCTGGGCCTTGGAGGCCGCGGGAGGCCTTAGAGGCATGGCTGGGCTAAACAGTGAGGCCCAAAGGGCACTGCTGCTATCTCTCCCTCTCTCTTAAAAATCTTATTTACTTTAACAGAAAAGAAAGTGAGAGAGGAGAATAAAGAGAGGGTTAGGGAAGGAGTTGCGCATGGGAATAATTTCCCCGAATTCACAAAAATGTGCTCATTCCACGGAAATAGAAATGGCCAAGATTTAAAGATTAAATTTAAACTCATTTGATTTAAATTCAAATGATTTGAATAGGAAGTGAGGTTTGGGAAGGTCCAAAAAATGTTCGGTCTTTTGGAGGGACCTCGGTAAATGGGAAGAGAATTTTTGGCAAGGTTTTGAAGTCAAGCTTGAACTAGGAAAGACATGGGGAAAATGCAAGTGTGTTATGGTGAATTCCAAAAGAATGGAATATTTATTATAGCTCCCTAATAATAACGGGAGGGTATGTTATAAAGAGAACTCACCATGTGAATTCCCTCAATTTAAATGGACCGAAGATCCATATGATTTATTTAGTTGATTTGAGATGCAAAGATTAATGACAAGATGGCATGATGACATGATGCAAATGCACATGATGCAATGATGAATGCAAAGAACGAAACAAGTCACACGACGGAACCCAAAAACCCTGGAAGGCATCTGAAGCTCCGGTCTTGGGGCGTCACAACACTCCACCACTACGAGAGGATCTCGTCCCGATATCTAGGATGGCACCGGAGGGAAAACGGAAGAGGAGGAGAAGAGGTAAAACTAAGTTGCTTCTTTGACAAATGAGTGAAACCACGAACCTTGAGAGGTTGACAAATTGAACGAAAGAAAACAACGGAGATGCACAAAGTTGAAAACACTCCATTAGAAAAGAGGAACAAGGAACATTACTAGAACATTGTAGGTTGAAAGACATAAGAAAAAAGGTTGCAACGCACACAAGTACATACAAGCACTCCGGTTGAAACAAGATGGAGAAGGAATAAGAATGATATAATTTGGACAGCACTCCGACTGTAAATGGAAGGAATTGAACATGATCTTGACAAGATGAGAGGATACTTGAAAAGAGGACACGACACTCCGGTTAAAAGGATAAGCACGAAAAGAACATGGTCCTGACAATCCGAGAAGGTGAGTGAAGAGAGCAACACCACAATGCCTCCAGAAGAGATAAAAGAATGGAATCAAAAGAACGAAGGAGAAAACAACATCTTCTACCTCAAATGAGCTTGAAAAAGCATCTTTAGGAGAATGCTCGAACGGAGTTGTTGGAAAACCAACAACGAAAAGAGTAAGCTTGAAGTGGGCTTATGGAAAACATCTCAAAGCTGAGGAGAAATTCTGCCACTAACGGAAACAAAAGATTGGATTGGTATGAACAAGAAGACGAGAAACTTATATCACCGGTAGGATTAATGAAGAACTTGGATCATTTATAAGCACCATAAATAGCAACAATCCTTAGAGAAAGCTTTAGGTGAAATATAACCCAATATAACTCCAATGAAGAGATTGATGGATTTAAATATCTCATTCTTGTGAACGAAGAATGGTATATTACCACCTCAAAAGATAAGGGAGAAACAATTGCACTCCGGATTACAAGATGAAAAAAACTTGAGCTCCTCTGAAAAGAATCTCAATGAACACTTCGAAAAGGAATTAAATCCTTGCTGAACCATCATGTAGAATCTCCATGAAGAACTCCGGTAACAAAAGGATGATCAAATGAAAGGATAGAGAAGTTGAAAATACAAGGTGAAGCCTTGCGATTATTTTGATGGAGCTTCGCGACGAGATAATGCGGAAAAACTTGGAACTCCGGAAAAGAAAAGATGAATCAAGTGAAAACGAGAATTTGATGAGCCTCCGGACTAAGGAATTAATCACTTAGATGAAACAAGAATAAAAATTACATTATGCTTATCCTTCATCAATTAAATTGATGACAAGCAACGGATAGCATACAACTTATTCCGGTAGAAAGGATTAAGAGAGATATAAATCAAACTTGAGAAGGTCTTCAATGAACCACCGGTAGAATTGAAACAACGAATGAATTGATATGAGCACAACGGAAGAGGAACGTTGAACGAACCACCGTAAGAATTGAAAATGAAAGTAGCAAAGGCACAATTCACCAGAAAGAATTAGAAAATGAGACGAAGATTCTCTAGTGAATTTAGATCCATGAGAACGAAGAGATCACGAGCTGATTATAGAATACTTGAATGATGCACCGGTAAGATTTGGAGAATGATAGCTAAAAGCTGAGGACGAATAAATCTTATGAAATGATGGGCTCCGGGAAATCAAACTGAAAAGACTCCTGAATTGCTCCGGATAGGTGGAAAGAATTCTCACAATTGAAAACAATTATGAGAGAATGGCAATAAGCTAGAACCATGAATCTTTGAGAGAACATATAAGATTTAGAGGAAAACTCTTCTTCGGTCTTCAAAAGTTGGAAAAGACGATGAGAAACACCACCATGAATTGTTGAGGCACCCCAGGATGAAGAATGGAGAGGTTGAGCCAACGATGAAAAGAATTTGAAAGATCTTGAAGAAAGACATATGACTGATGATAATTCATTCTTATGTCGAACTTGGAAAAGAATTTGGGAAGCTCCGGGAAAATTAGAAGAGTCAGGTAAGATCCTGGGAAAGACCTGTGGGTTAGGGCCCACTCAAAAGATACACCGTTGAACGATTTGAAGGAGAGATTGCGCTGGTTGAATTAAATGGCTTGAATGAGATAACATCCTCGAAAGAGCTTGAATGAAAGCAGAGTGGAAACACGAATCTTCGAGATATCCTGAGCACTCCGGAACAATTGAATAGCAAGCGGGGAAGATTAAGAGGTGCACCCTCATAAGAAAATAATTTGACCCGAGGAAAAAATATGATCGACAAAGCTTGAATTGAAAAACACCGGAGAAGAAAAGAATGACGAATGATGAACTTGAAGCTCTGTTAGAATCTCCACGATAAATCACTGGATAAGAACATTGACAGAAAGAATGGAGAGGCTTCCCATCAATAAAAGGATACTTGAATAAGAAATCTGAGTCCTTGAAGAAACAAAGGGAGGGAGGGCGGGAAAACAAAGACAAATTGGAATGGATGAAACGAACACCGTTGAGAAAACTGAGATTGGATCTTGCAAATGTTGGAATGATCGGATCCACTTGAAGAGAAAGACATCGGTTGAAAAGGATTGACATGACAATCTCGATTATCATGAAGGATTAGTATTCACATAGGAGTATGAGAACACTATTTAGGAAAGGTATGGAATGAACACTTGACTTCGAAGCAACTCGAATACCACAATCAAAACAAAAACAAGGATTGGCTTGCAGAATAAGCCGGAACAAACATATGATAGAGATTTCGTCCGAAGTTTTCGTGGTGGGGCCTACACGGGCTCGATCGTACAACACCATCATGTACAAGGCAGTGTACATGACATATGAAGCGTCCCCAAGTCAGCATAGCCAAGGACACTTTAAGACACAACGAGACCACTGTAAAACCAACCGTGGATAGGCGGACCACTAGACGTCGAACCCCAATCTCATATCATGCATCTGTCAGGAAGATATCCTAAGAGCTACCTGAATTCCCACTTATAAACTCCCGAAACTTTCTAGTTATGCAATCAGGTGTTGGGGATACAGGGGAAGCATAATATCTCACCCAAACTAACAATACCCACATCCAGCTGTATCCATCCTTCAACACATAACCAAGAAACCTTCAGAAATCGTTTACCTCAACCTTCGAAAAGCATCCATTATATGAGTTATGGCAATGCTCCCGAACTCCCGCCCCAGTACTGGGTGGCATCAAGGTTATCTCACCAAAAACTGCATAAAGGAGATTTTCGATGTCGGCGAACTCAGGTATTCCAGAACTGCAATGATAAAATTGTGACAACAACACCTCGGAGCTCAACTCCCCGGAACACTGCCACAACCCCTAAATGTCAGGAGGCACCAAGAACAATGTTCTCGTCACAAAACCATCAGAACAATTCCAAGATACCCGCGTGATCCTAAATTTTTTTTAGTGAAATTTGAGAAGAGAAGAATCAAAACTCTACGTCAGGAGGCCTCACCAGAGCGACGAAGGGACTAAGGAGTAAAAAGAATCCTACTCTCCGATATATATAATCCTAAAAGACTCAAAACACTTTTCTAGACTCAACAACGCCAGCGATTCGATCAAGCAGGGGGCTCCTAAGTCGGGGAAGGCTCTGATTACCAACTTGTAACACCCATGATGCGGCTATATCTCCCACGTGTCGGAGCACGACTTAGAGGCATAACCGCATTGTAGGCATGTCGCAAGAGGGGTAATCTTTACACATCCCATGTACTGAATAAGAAAGAGGTATAGAGTTGGCTTACAATCGCCACTTCACTCAATACATAAGTATAGCATTACATCAACCAGATACAATCGAGGCCCGACTACGGAACCAAAATAAAAGAAGACTACCCCTAATGCAGAAGATCCCCGATCGCCCCAACTGGGCTCCACTACTGATTAACTGAAACGAAACAACACAATGAACGAGATCTTCATCAAGCTCCTCCTTGAGCTTGGTTGCGTCACCTGCACGAGTATCATCGGCACCTGCAACTGGTTTTGGAAGTAATCTATGAGTCACGGGGACTCAGCAATCTCACACCATCGCGATCAAGACTATTTAAGCTTCTGGGTAGGAAAAAGGTAGTGAGGTGGAGCTGCAGCAAGCACTAGTATATATGGTGGCTAACATACGCAAATGAGAGCGAGAAGAGAGGCGAAGCAACGGTCGTGAACTAGAAGTGATCAAGAAGTGATCCTGAAACTACTTACGTTCAAGCATAACACAAGAACTGTGTTCACTTCCCGGACTCCTCCGAGAAGAGACCGTCACGGCTACACACGCGGTTGATGTATTTTAATTAAGTTAAGTTTCAAGTTCTCTACAACCGGACATTAACAAATTCCCATCTGCCCATAACCGCGGGCACGACATTCGAAAGTTCAAAACCCTGCAGGGGTGTCCCAACTTAGCCCATCACAAGCTCTCAAGGTCAACGAAGGATATTCCTTCTCCCAGGAAGACCCGATCAGACTCAGAATCCAAGTTACAAGACATCTCGACAATGGTAAAACAAGACCAGCAAAGCCACCCGATGTGCTGACAAATCCCGATAGGAGTCACACGTACCTTGTTCTCAGGGCAACACCGGATGAGACTAGCTACGAGTAAAACCAACCCTCAAGTTTCCCCGAGGTTGCCCCGCAAGCAGCTCAGTTCGGACCAACACTCAGAGAAGCACTGGCCCGGGGGGTTAAAATAAAGATGACCCTCGGGCTCCGGAAACCCAAGGGAAAAAGGCTAGGTTGTTAGTGCAAATGTAAAACCAAGGTTGGTCCTTGCTGGAGGAGTTTTATTGAAGGCGAACTGTCAATGGGTTCCCATTATAACCCAACCGTGTAAGGAACGCAAAATCAAGGAACATAACACCGGTGACGGAAACTAGGGCGGCAAGAGTGGAACATAACACTAGGCATAAGGCCAAGCCTTCCACCCTTTACCAAGTATATAGATGCATTAATTAAATAAGAGATATTGTGATATCCCAACAAATCCATGTTCCAACATGGAACAAACTTCAACTTCACCTGCAACTAGCAACGCTATAAGTGGGGCCTGAGCAAAGCGGTAACATAGCCAAACAACGGTTTGCTAGGACAAGGTGGGTTAGAGGCTTGACATGGCAATATAGGAGGCATGATATAGCAAGTGGTAGGTATCGCGGCATAGGCACAACAATAGAGCGAGCAACTAGCAAGCAAAGATAGAAGTGATTTTGAGGGTATGGTCATCTTTCCTGAGATCCCGCAAGGAAGAAGAACGAGTCCATGAAGAAGACAAACGGACGAAGTCGAACGGATCCTCAAAACTCCGGAACGGAACCGAAGCGAACAAGGGAAACAACCCGGAAAGAAACAAACAACATAGTAAACAACCATCACATAACATGGCATGATGCACAACCAAGTATGATGCATGTCCGGTTTAAATATGCATGGCATGGCAAAGGGCACAAACAAAACTACAAGTTAAGTGGGGCTCAATATGCAACGAGTTGCATATTGACGAAACACCACGTCAAATATTTAGTTCCTCTTGTTTATGTACTCAACAATATTAAATGTTGGTTAACATGGCAAGAAGTGAAGCAAAAGCAAACTACACAATCTAAGCAATTTAAATGGGGCCGGATATAACAAACAACGCATCCGGTAAATCCCCATATGCATTTAGCAATTTAATGCAAACAACAATTTTAAACATTTTAATTGTTGTTATCATGATGCGGATGACATGAACTGTTGGAAATATGCCCTAGAGGCAATAATAAATTAGTTATTATTATTATATTTCATTGTTCATGATAATCGTTTATTATCCATGCTGGAATTGTATTGATAGGAAACTCAGATACATGTGTGGATACATAGACAACACCATGTCCCTAGTAAGCCTCTAGTTGACTAGCTCATTGATCAATAGATGGTTACGGTTTCATGACCATGGGCATTGGATGTCGTTGATAACGGGATCACATCATTAGGAGAATGATGTGATGGACAAGACCCAATCCTAAGCCTATGAAAGGATCGAGAAGAGGTGTCTAGAAGGGGGGTGATTAGACACTAAGTGCCAAAAGTTGTAGTTTTTAATATTCTTAAGTTTAAGTGGAGTTTAAGCACAAGTTTAACAAACACAATACATATCAAGCAAGCATGCAATGAGTATATGAGCAGCGGAAAGTAAAGCATGCAACTTGCAAGAATGTAAAGAGAAGGGTTTGGAGAATTCAAACGCAATTGGAGACACAGATGTTTTTGTCGTGGTTCCGATAGGTGGTGCTATCGTACATCCACGTTGATGGAGACTTCAACCCACGGAGGGTAACGGTTGCGAGAGTCCACGGAGGGCTCCACCCACGAAGGGTCCATGAAGAAGCAACCTTGTCTATTCCATCACGACCGTCGCCCACGAAGGACTTGCCTCACTAGCGGTAGATCTTCACGAAGTAGGCGATCTCCTTGCCCTTACAAACTCCTTAGTTCAACTCCACAATCTTGTTGGAGGCTCCCAAGTGAAACCTAGCCAATCTAGGAGACACCACTCTCCAAGAGGTAACAAATGGTGTGTTGATGATGAACCCCTTGCTCTTGTGCTTCAAATGATAGTCTCCCCAACACTCAACTCTCTCTCACAGGATTTGGATTTGGTGGAAAGAAGATTTGAGTGGAAAGCAACTTGGGGAAGGCTAGAGATCAAGATTCATATGGTTGGAATGGAATATCTTGACCTCAAAACAAGTGTAGGTGGTTCTCTCTCAGAAAATGTGTATTGGAAGTGTAGGTATGTTCTGATGGCTGAAGAGTGGGTGGAGGGGTATATAGCCTCCACACAAAATCTAACCGTTACACACATTTTGCCAAACTCGGTGGGACCGAATGGTTAAACTCGGTCGGACCGATTCAGCAAACTTAGTGATCGTTAGGATTTTCGGTGGGACTGAGAAGCAACTCGGTAGGACCGATATGGTTAGGGTTAGGGCATAACGTAATCTTGGTGTGACCAATTACACAAACTCGGTGGGACCGATTTTGGTAATAAGCTAACTAGAGAGTTGGCCAGGCAAACTCGGTGAGACCGATTACACAAACTCGGTGGGACCAATTTTGGTAATAAGCTAACCAGAGGGTTTGCATTGTAATCTCGGTAGTACCGATTGCTCAAACTCGGTGAGACCGATTTTGGTAATGGACATACACAGAGAGATTACAATCCCATCTCGGTGAGACCGAGATCCCTATCGGTGAAACCGATTTGCTAGGGTTTGTGGCAGTGGCTATGACATCTGAAACTCGGTGGTGCCGGATAGATAGATTTGGTGGGGCTGAGTTTGACTTTTGGTTTAGGTCATATGTGGATGTGGGAAGGTAGTTGAGGGTTTTGGAGCATATCACTAAGCACTTTGAGCAAGCAAGCCATTAAGCAACACCTCATCCCCTCTTGATAGTATTGGCTTTTCCTATAGACTCAATGTGATCTTGGATCACTAAAATAGAAAATGTAGAGTCTTGATCTTGAAGCTTGAGCCAATCCTTTGTCCTTAGCATCTTGAAGGGGTTCCACATCCTCTAGTCCATGCCAGTCCATTGTTGAACTTATCTGAAACATACTAGGTAAAAGTGTTAGTCCAACAAGAGATATGTGGACATTAATTACCAAAACCACCCAGGGAGCACTTGTGCTTTCAATCTCCCCCTTTTTGGTAATTGATGACAACATACATCAAAGCTTTAGATAAAGATATAGAGAATAGCAAGTAAAGCTTTGGAAAGACATGTAACATGCATAGGCCCCCCCTACATGTATGCAATCATGTGAATATTGAATATAGGAGCATGCGAATGCGTAAACATGACAGAGTAAGCAATGTGTTACATGTATCTTGGCTATATGCATCAGAGCAAATGATGTGAATGTGAGAAATTTACCTTCATGCTCATGAGTCCTTCTTGCAAACAGTATGTACATCAGCAAGAACTTCTCATTCACATGACTGTGATGCATATACTTACCTTGTGGTCTTGAGTTGGCTTAGGATGGGATGAACCTGCGCAAACAAGGTTAAATAACACAGATACACCTACTGACCAGAGCAAGCAAGAGAAACCACAAGAGAACCAAGACTGGGATGACATGTAGAGTGAGCACTAAGTACCACATTGGATATATACATGTCCCCAAAGGTAAAGATATGCAATAAAATCAGAGATCTCCTTCCCTTAGATGTCTTGCTCCCCCTGAATCTGCATGGGATATTGGGAGAAGATAGGGAACAGAAAATCAGAGCAACAAAAAAGGAAACAACAGAGCTTGAGCTAAAGCAAGCAACCAAACATGTCTTTCCCCTCTTAAAGACATGTGACATCTCTCCTCTTGAACACCAAGCATCTAGGGTCTTTGATGATATTACTTTCTCCTAGTTGAGAAACTCTCTCCTCCTGAGTATTCTCTCTTTCTCCCCCTATAGGAAGGATTAAGCTTTGATGTGATCTCTCTCTCCCCCTTTGACATCAATTTCCAAGAAGGGCTCTTCTGGACATGTGATACAAATGGGTTGGTCCTCGAGTCACAGAGCAAAGCAGCATGTCTAATATGATGCTGGTAGAGGACAAGAATCATTGAGTGGAGCTAGAGCAAACAGAAATCAGGAATAAGTGGCAAGTTGGTTTTCCTGTGGTGGAATCGGTGACTCCGAGTTGTGTGCTTCGGTTGCACCGAAAGATTTCGGTTGGGCCGAAGAGAACAAACTGGTATGACCGAGTTCATTAGAGTGAAACCACTTGTCACCTCAGCTCACTAGACAAGTAAGATCTCACAAGGATATGCAAGGAATTTACTGAAAGATTTGCAATGAATTGGATGCAAAAAATGCAGAACAAGAAGGAAAGAAAAGAAACTAAAAGTTCTAGATGAAGTTTTTTTGAGACAAAAGCACGGAGAGACACACGATAACTTCATCTAGAGATGGTCGGCGACAAAGTCACCTATGTTAGAGTATATTGACTTAGGAGTCAAGTGAGAGCACTTGATCATAGGTCATACTCATCGTTTAAGCTCAAAATGGGGTTACCATTTTTCGTTTAAGCCTTTTGATGTATTCACATCTTATCGAGTTGCTTTGACTCATGACTTGGAGTAAAGCTTCTCTAAGATGGAATAACATACCTTGGGTGGTGGTGTTGATCTTGCTCATGTAGTTGAACTTGTGCGGGTTGCTCAAGGTTGATGTAGTTCATCAAGGGTTGGGAGCACCACTTGGAGTTTGAGTTCATCTACCTACATGGGTTAGCTTTGCAAGGAAGAGCACTTGTGTATACAAAATGACAATCATGAGACTCAACATAGAATTTGCCAAAGGATATGTTTGAATGGTTTCGTGCTTCCTTGTCTTCAACCACCATTGTGTAGAGACTTGGTGATGTAGAGATTGCTCAAGATGTGAGTGAGTTGCAATCTCATAGATTTAGATTCAACCAAGTACCTACACGGGTTGGATAACATGCAAGGTACAAATATATCCAAGACATATGAATAACATCATAAGAGAAATATCGAGGATTAGTCATAGGCTCATGCCCCGCATGTATCAAATGGAGTTCCTACTCCAAGTTTGAAGCATCAATGATGTTCAATTCACCTCTCAACCTGCAAAACACTTTCTCATCAAGTGGTTTAGTGAATATATCCGCCAATTGCTTATCGGTGCGAACATGCTTAAGGTTAATGTCCCCTTTTGCAACATGATCTTGAATGAAATGATGACGAACTTCAATATGCTTAGTTCAAGAATGTTGCACGGGATTGTGAGCAATCTTAATATCACTTTCATTGTCACATAGCAATGGAACATGTTTCACATATATCCCATAATATTTAAGAGTTTGGGTCATCCAAAGTAATTGAGCGCAACATGAACCAACGGCAATGTATTCTGCTTCGGCGGTGGATAAGGATACCGAGTTTTGTTTCTTGGAAGACCAAGACACAAGAGATCTACCAAGGAATTGATAAGTACCCGAAGTGGATTTTCTATCAACCTTGTCTCCGACATAGTCTGAATCGGAGTAGCCAACAAGATCAAAAGAGGACCTCTTAGGATACCAAATGCCAAAATTTGGTGTATGGATTAGGTATCTCACTATCCTTTTCACAGCCTTAAGATGACACTCTTTAGGAGCAGCTTGATATCATGCACACATGCACACACTTAGCATAATATCGGGACGAGAGGCACATAGATATAACAATGAACCAATCATAGAGCGATAAACCTTTTGATCAACCGGTTCACCATCTTTGGTCAAATCAAGATGTCCACTAGTAGGCATGGGTGTAGCCATACCTTTGCATTCTTGCATATTGAACTTCTTGAATAAGTCCTTGGTGTACTTCGTTTGAGAGACAAAGGTACCTTCCTTAGTTTGCTTGATTTGCAAACCGAGAAAGAATTTGAGTTCACTCATCATAGACATCTCAAACTTCTCCGACATTAGCTTTCCAAACTTCTCACTTCAACTTGTGTGTAGCCTTGGGCGACGAGACGTGCTTTGTTGCGAACCACTTGTCCATCTTCATCTTGCTTGTTGCGGAACACCCATTTGGTACCAATGATGTTGTGGTTGTTGTCGGGCTTCTCGACCAATGTCCACACTTGATTTCTCTCAAAGTTGTGTAGCTCTTCATGCATAGCATTTATCCAGTCCGGATCCTCCAATGCTTCTTCAACCTTCATAGGTTCAATGCTAGAGATGAATGAGTAATGTTCACAAAAGTTAGCTAAACAAGTTTTAGAGCGAGTGATTCTCCCGGTTTGGATATGATTGTAGATTTGCTCGACGGGATGATCCTTAGAAATTCTTGCTCGAACTCGTGAAAGCTTTTGATTGGGTCGGGGTGGAACATCCTCTTCATCTTGTGCTTCTTCTTGGCCTTCTTCATTATTGACGTTGTCGTTCTCTTGTCGTGGTGGAGAAGGAGGTTGTTGATGTTCATCTTGGTGCGCTTCCTCGTTTTCTTCATCTTGGCGTGTCCCACTTGTGGATGCTTCCGTATCAACTCTTGGTTCACCTTGTCGTGAGGTAGAAGCTTCCACTTGGACGGACAAGGTACTCTCCTTCACTTTCGTTGGACGAATCTTGCCAATGGACAAGTCTTGAATTGCTTCCGAAGGGTCTTTGTCTCCTACATCAATTGGCAATTGCTCTACTTGCGAGCCGTTAGATTCATCAAACTTCACATCTACCGTCTCTTCAACCTTTCGGGTGAAATTGTTGTAGACTCGGTAAGTGTGAGAGTTTGAGCCATAACCAAGTAGGAAACCTTCATGAGATTTAGGAGCAAATTTAGAACGACGATGCTTATCAAGAATGTAGCACTTTGAGCCGAATACTCGAAAGTATCCAACTTGGGGTGTGTTACCGGTGAGGAGCTCGTATGCCGTCTTGCCGAGTAGCTTGTGAAGATACAAGCGATTTGTTGCATGACAAGTTGTCTCAACCGCTTCCGCCCAAAAGTGCTTTGGCGTTTTGTACTCATCAAGCATCATTCTTGCCATCTCGATAAGAGTCCGGTTCTTCCTTTCAACAACTCCATTTTGTTGAGGTGTGTACGTAGCCAAGAACTCGTGTGAAATCCCTTCTTCGTCAAGAAAGGTGTCCACATTTGCGTTCTTGAACTCCGTTCCGTTGTTGCTCCGAACCTTCTTGATCTTCATGTCAAACTGATTTTTGGCCTTCCTAGCGAAGTTTTTGAAGATCTTTTGGACCTGTGATTTGTCATCAAGAAAGAACACCCACATAAATCTTGAAAAATCATCAACTATGACTAGACCAAATGAGTTACCACCGAGACTCTTGTAGGCATTTGGACCAAATAGATCCATGTGAAGTAGCTCGAGTGGTCTTCTTGTGGTCATGATGTTCTTCGCGCAGTGACTTCCTCCAACTTGTTTCCCTGCTTGACAAGCACTACAAAGTCTATCCTTGTCAAATATGACATCTTTTATTCCAAGGATATGATCACCTTTAATAAGCTTATCAAGATTTCGCATACCAACATGACCTAGTCTTCTATGCCACAACCAGCCTTTAGAAGATTTGGTAATTAAGCAAGTTCTAGGTTGAGCCTTTTTAGTGAAATCAACAATGTAAAGATCTCCTCTACGTATATCGGTAAAGACCATTTTATGATTGTCTCTACAAAACACTTGGCAATCTACTTCAGTGAATAAGACATTGAAACCGAAATCCGCAAGTCTAGAAACTGAAAGTAAATTGTATCTAAGGGATTCAACGAGCATGACATTTTGTATGGAGCTATCATGTGAGATGGCCACCTTACCAAGGCCAACCACCTTACCCTTTGAATTATCACCAAAAGTGACATATTTTCGAGGGCCATCGTTTTCAACAAGCTCACGGAACATATCTTTATCTCCGGTCATATGATCAGTACATCCACTATCAAGGACCCATTCCTTTCCTCCAGCCATGTAGCCGCGAAGATTTGCCATAAGACCAAAATGCCTCATTGCATCATCAAGATCATAGTCACTATCATCATCTTCATCATAGTATCCATGTTTAACATCATCTTGTGATTGATCAATTCCTAGAGAGGGTAATTCATTAGATAAATGATCATAACAATGGTTACCTTTATGAATTCTAATAGCTTCGGATATGATATCGCTAATGATTCCAACATTTCCTTTAGCACGCATGAGATTGGTAAGCTCAAATAGACAATCACCAAAGCTAGGATCACTAGAGTTCATCTTGATCAAGGCAATAGACTTATGGAGAATTTCGTCTAAATTTTTCAAGGAATAATCTGGAAATCGTTCCTCAAGAAATCTCCATATGGCGTAGGCACACTTGAGAGTAGGCAAACATCTAATCAAGTGTCTAGGCAAGCCTCTAATGATGAGCTCAACAGTTCTAAGATTGCGAATCATGTCAATATCTTCATCTAGGGTAGGGTGCAAAGGATCAACATGAGGTGCACAAGGGCTAGTAATGTACTTGTTCAAATGATATTCATTGAAAATCTCAAGCATTTCATTTTTTCACTCATGAAAATACTCTTCATCAAGAATAGGCACTCTATGTCTAAGACTC
This sequence comes from Triticum dicoccoides, assembly GCF_002162155.2. Classification (NCBI taxonomy): domain Eukaryota; kingdom Viridiplantae; phylum Streptophyta; class Magnoliopsida; order Poales; family Poaceae; genus Triticum; species Triticum dicoccoides. The sequence continues at coordinate 635,450,141 of NC_041388.1, read as the reverse complement.
CCCAAAGTAGACACATCCATCTTCCTCCAATGGTGTTTAAACCAAGGCAATGGAGACCAAAGCTCTGGTACCAATTGAAAGGATCGAGAAGAGGTGTCTAGGGGGGGGGGGG